>NC_053169.1:103121060-103421060 GCF_016835505.1 Polypterus senegalus | reverse complement strand
GGTCTGGGTTCGCTTCCCGGGTCCTCCCTACATGGAGTTTGCATGTTCTCCCTGTGTCTGCATGGGTTTCCTCCCACAGTCCAAAGACTTGCAGGTTAGGTGCATTGGCGCCCTGCCTGGGGTTTGTTTCCTGCCTTGTGCCCTCTGTTGGCTGGGATTGGCTCCAGCAGACCCCCGTGACCCTGTAGTTAGGATATAGTGGGTTGGATAATGGATGGATGGATAGTTATCTATTTTCTATTACCTCCTGCCAGTGCCCTTTGGTAGGCCAAGGGTGCACTCTGCCTGGGGTCGCCGAATCAGTGTGGCACTTTGTTGGGACTCTGGGAATAAAGAGGGGGCGGTACTGTGGTGGAGGGCGGGGACTTCCTGAATGATTGAGAGGTGACGCTCAATAAATGAAAACGTGGCAGACAGTGGCTGTGGGTGTGGACTTGCTAAACAAGGGGGAGGCTGGACTATGGTTGGAGGGTGGAGACTCAATAGGCTGGACAGGGTCTGTGGTCGGGGGCTTGTGAAATGGCTGGGTTAGAGCTGGATGGGGGGCTCAATAAAGGAAGAACAGACTGGGCAGAGTCTGTGTGTGTTTCTTAAAGAAGGAGAGGTTGGATGTTGGATTACGGCTGGTGGGCACGGACTCAATAAATGAAAACGAGGGCACACTGTGTCTATGAGTGGGGATGGCTGACGGAGTCAAGGGTGGACTGTGGCTGGAAGGTGGGGACTCCCTGAGGGAACAACAGGCCAAACAGTGGCTGGGATGGAGTAGCTCTGTAATAAATGAGAGACTGTAGAGCCTATAGCTGCAGGGTAGAGACTCAGTAAAGGAAAGTAGCTCTGGTTGGGGACTTGCTGAATGAGCTGGGATTGGACTGAAAATGGAGGGCCAGTGGTGATGGGCGGGACTTGCCTAATGAGCAAGGGGCAGGACTATGGCTAGCAGGCAGGTGTTTGCTGCGAGAGTGAGAAGGCAGAGAGTGGCTGGGGGCGGGGACTTGCTGAATAAATTAGGTGGAGCTGGGCTACAATTGGACGCAGTGACTGAGAAGGAGGGGATGGTCACTCAGTGACCACTGTGCCTAGGGGTGGCAAATTACCGATCAATAAAACATTGTTTGGTTGCTGTTATAGTTCGACACTTTCATTACTGTTCATGTCTTACTGATTAGTTTGATTGCAGGCTGCAAAGTGAACTTGGTAGACATTTCAGGTCTTTGTATCCACATCTGCACTGATTATAGAGATAAAACTGTTATCAATTAATAACTGGGTAAAATCACATTTACAATGTTTAAAATTGTCAATTTCAGCCTCAAGTGTAAAACAGGCAAGCAAGGTGAGGAGGAATTGTTGGGGTCCCAAGTAGGAAAATTTCTGAAGAGCGTGAAGGTGAACGACTTCTCCTGAAGATGCACCGGTGGAGCCTTATGTAGTGATGTGGGAGTCGTAGTGTCGCTGTTCTGATGATGGTGGTAAAAAAAATAACTAAAGGGGTCAGGAGATGAATTGGGGTCAAAAATGCATGTGGGGTCCATACCAGAGAGAACAAAAGATCTTACAACAAACCAGAAACGTTAAACAGAAATCAGAAATCAATAAGCCAGAAAAGGCGTCAGAGAAGTTCCATAGAGAATCACACATCAGAAGTCCAATCCATCCAAACTCGGTTAAGTGTTGATGTTGATGTTGAACATTCTGGGGACCCCTGGAAAAACTACCTAGGAAATGACTGACATGAATGTCACAAAATGACGGTGCCTGTAAGATTCCAAAATGGCATTGCAGGAAGACAATAAAAACTGGAAGTTTCTCATCAGTAATAATAGAGAAAAATAATTAACAAAATCGAATTAGTGGAATGCAAAACCCAAAGTTTAGTAACATAAACGTCCTAAAAAACTCCCCTGAGAAGGCACAAGAAATGTTAAAAGCGCATGAATGATCCCAGTTACATTTACAGAGTACTCTCACGTGCTCATTAGTCGAATCGTGAGACCCTCATCCAGGTCGGGGAGTGGTCTATACTGACAGGAAGGGGTGGAAGTTGGCCAGACTGAGCCATTCGTTCCCAGCCCAGAGAGAGATGGCACTTCCGCACACCCGGTAAATCTCCCTGCTGTCAAACTAAAGAATGGCTGCCACTTGGACCCAAGGGGCACTCAGAAGCAGTGTGGTAGGACGGAGGGATTTCCAAATAGGGCGCGAGAGCTACTCTAAGGGTACGGCCCATGATGCGCGTGATTGTTCTCTCATAAACAGATGACTGGAACCTAACAGTGAATAATCGAAAATAACCGCGTGATTTCTCTTACTGACAGAGATGCTAATGTGTTTTGTTTTCAGATCGTTTGGCTCTTAACAAAGCCCCCTTTCAGAGAACAAAGCCATCGTTTTACTTTTGTGAGCTTCCACTAAGTACTCTCGAGTTTATGGAACTTAATCTAAAAAAGTCAAAATCAATTTACTTAACTGACTTGTCACAGCGCATCTTGTCACCCTGAGGGTCTGTGCATGTAACAGTTCAGCTGCTTTACAGATTTCTTGTTTACATTGACAGAGCAAAGCAACTGTTTTATTAAGACTATTTATGTCCCCCGAGTCCCAGCGAAACTGCATTAATCTGATGAAGTCCGTAAAGCACAGAGCCCCGTGCTGGTCGCCGTCTCTTAATTACTGCAGCCTGTTACTGTGCCTTTACATGGTGGACCTGTCCCTGTCAAAGCTGTGCAAGTGGGAATATTGTTTGACGATAATAAACTCCAAGATGGCTCGTTTATGCCCCACTGAAAACTCTTGTGTGAAGAAGAACCCGCTCAACCAGAAATGCCGAGAAGTGAATTGGAGCGTCTGCAGAATGAAGAGACGAACAGCTGCTTCACAAAACTCGTAGTCGTAGTGGTGAGCCAGTGACTCGCGCAAAATTGAACTTGCAGCAAAACTTTGAGTTTCACCTCACAAATGCCATTTGTTTGATAGCCAGAAAATGAACAACGTCACTACAGAGACATCGATACGCTTTCTTCCTGCCTGAAAAGGTTTTCCTGCTCTGATTCCTTGTGTGTCTGACTGTCCTTTAGTGTTTATGAAGCGCTTAGTGAAGAAAAATCTGCAGCCTCATTTTGTGTCACACGTGGACAAGTCAAAAGTCCCGTGATGTCATTGTTCTGGTAGTACGATGGCCACTTTGCCAGCTATGAAGACAACTTTGGTGACTGTAATCATAAAGACATGTCTCACTCAGGAACAGAACTTGATACGTTCAAGTTACACTCCTCGGCCTGATTTCTCCAGGAATCAAGAAATGAAAAGGGAGGCTGCAACAGATGCACAGGATGACCTGGATGAGAAGTTCAAATAATGGAAAACATGAAGCATGTCGCATTCTTAAAAAGTGCAATAAAGTAGAGCTGATTTGACTGGAGGTTAATGGAGGATGGACTTTTCAGAAAGACACAAGTGTGAGACCTCAAAAAATAAGCCAGGATCTTCACTAACCTCCCCAGGAGAGGCTCACCTTGACTCACTCAGGACCCAAATACTACCTGCTGGCTTCGGCCAGAGCAGGCCTCAAACAATGGGAAGCTGTCAAAGCAACTTGAAATGTCCCCAAATTCATCTCAAAAAGCCCAGGAAGAGGAAGGATAACCGTCAACCCTGGCTTGCGAGCAAAATTAGCTATAAAGGGTTTTTATCAAAGATTTATTCACAAAATATACAATTGGCTAAAATTGCTCAAAAGAGAAAAAAAAACTGCAATCCACATAACAACAGTTCCAAATACACAATCTGTAGGCACAATCCAATAAAATAAAAAATAATCAAAAAGAAAAAAATAATTAGAATTCCAAAAGAATAAACGAATGACCTCCGATCCCTGAGCCTTCTTAGCAGACTTAAAGAGCACAGGAACTAAACATCAAAAGACAGTATACCCATGATAAGCAAAAGAGACAAGAATAAGATAAGCATCAGAAAATTGATAATACAAAGACAACACAAATAACAACTAAAATACACAAACACACAGCTGCAGAGCAAACGCTGGTAACGCTGAGGCAAACAAAGCTTTAGGGGGCAGCAGCCATGTTTTCCCAAAACTCTTTTGAGTGAGTTTCGCGCATCACAATTATAAAATCACCTGCAGTATCAATTTTAGCATCCATTTTGAAAATGTGTGTAAAATGAAGCACATCACTAAATCAGGGTCCAGGAAAGACAAGCCAGTAATGTTAATCAAGATGGACGCCGGAGACAGCAGGGGCACATTTTAGGTTCTTTTAATGCTTCTGACCGTAAGCTTTTTGAGTCTGGTAATAAATAAAACTTGGCATGGACAATCCAAAATGAAAGCTAAGGAGGCCACAGTTCTAACAAACACAAGTCCATCATACCAGAAGGTCCGGACTCTCGTATCCTAAATGCGGGCTAATAAGACTCAGCAGGGACCTGTCCAGACCTGATATCCATGGCACATGTCTGTTAGGTGGGGTGGCTGGTCCACTTCGCAGGTCCATACCAAGCCAAACACTTCTCGTTGTTTCATCCTGCAGATTCTTCAGTAATCTTTTGTTCTCCTTCTTTCCAACAGTCGAACTTTGCCTGCCCTCACCTTACCTCCCAAGTTCACACCTCAGTGGAGCAGGTACCACAAGATGAACTCTTCAGGCCGTCCTCCTACTGACCCCAGACATTCATGCAGCCCTGACCCCAGCACAACACAGTTAAGGAGTTCAGCACCTCAAGGTGGTGTGCCCACTATAATACAAAGCAGGGGGCCATGTGCAGAATTGAAGTAACGGGCCCACCTGTCACCACATTGCAGGCTGGTGGACCACTATTATATTTAAAAATGTCACCCAATGCCCTGTTTGTATTTCAGTGACTCTGCCATTGTCCCTCTTTTCTGATGCCCAAGTGGCATTTCATTGATCTACCGGGCCCACGGTTTTCAACAATGCCAGCGTCAGTAAACTTTATCTCTGGCTGTTTTTTGCTTGCATTGACATGCCACGCTATTGCATCCCTCGAAACAGCTACAGGTCAAGCCATAATGCTCAGCAGTGGCCGGCAGTGAGCTTATTAGCGCAGAGAAAACACAAAAAGTTTCTCCTCTGGAAATCAATTAACGCAGGTGAATCATACAGCCATTATTCAGCCCCACCAAGTGTGAAATTGATTGGGCGGTGCCACTCACTTATTGTGGTATTTTAATTATCCTGGTGGGCATCTTTCTCCTAATAGCTCATGTCATACATTGTATGCAGAATAAAGACATTACAGTAAAGAGTGGTCATCTGTGCCCCGACTGAGGAATCTCTAAATAATGATAGGGCACCTGAAATAAAGTTCAAGCAAAACTAATTCAAAATGGTCTGTGCAGGTGAAAGGGGTCCGAATTATAAGTAGCAGATGGGCAATGGGAGCAAATTCTGAAGGAATGTAGGAGTTTGCATTGATGCAGCATTCCCATCTGCCAGGCGAAACAATGTCAACAACACATAAACTGTTAGGGCCATCCTGGAGACTCCTATGTAGGACCAGAGAGTCCCATTTGATAATAGTAAGGCCATGCTGGGGTCACCCCATGCAGGACTAGTCGCCATGCTTCAGTAGGGGTCCCAGGGAGAGGAGCTACATAATATGTAGACTTGGACTTGGAGACACAGCGGGATCTTATCTGGATCTTCAGAATTCCCAAAGGAATTGATTAAGGGGATTCTGCAGAATTCTTTCAGTTAAGTCCTGATTATCTTGATCTTCAGAAAGCTTTTGAAAATTGAAAGAAGTGGGTGTTTGGGGCACTGTGTGTAGATGGGTACAAAACTGAATAGAAATGGGAACTGGGGATTATGGGAAGAGGAACTCTAAGAGAGCGAGGTGCGTCCCTCAAGGATCAGCACTGGGACGGCTGCTCTTTTTAATACTGTATATTGAAATGACCGTGGCGAGAACAGAAAGAACGGGCTGGTCAAGTCTGACGATGACAATAAATGTGAAGGAATGACAGAGAAAGCCAAATAAGACAAATCATCAGAGAGGACCCTGAGAAGCAGACAGCATTTAAATCTCGTCTCTGCTCCACGGGAGTTTTTGCCCGGCATTCAGATGCCACAGATTTCTTGATCGTATTCCTTGAAAAATTAGAAAATTACAAACTCAAGCTTACCACAGGCCAGTCTAGAGATGCCAACACTGAATTTGAAGCTGGCTTCCTGGGGTTGTGAGGCGCTCTACTACTGTGTGGACCATCCTAACAATCTACTATTATAAACATATAAAAAGAAATACTGCAATGTGAATCGCTTAAAACTCACAAATAGTGTTTTCCTTAAGTGTGGACAATTTTGCTGTGGTTGGTGTTCATTATTAGGTGTTCTGTCATCTTTGCCATGTCATGAATCACATGCCTAGAAACCTCATAGCATCATAGCAACAAGACCTGCCATAAAGAAAGAGTTACAAAATGGTGCCACACACAAAATGGTATTATGGTCCATAAAACAGGCCAGGGCCCACTCTAGCCTGCCCAACAAAAGCTTCCCCAAATGCAGCCTGACCTGCCAACTCCACACGCAGGCTTCAGGCCTGTCCAGGCCTCAAAATATAAAGTTGAAATCAATTTTAAATGAATTAATGAATGAATATCTTTATTGTCAATGCACAAGTACAGCGAAATTGGATGCCATCCTATCAGTGAAAAACAGCAAGAAATGATAAAACTACCAAAACATACAAATATGAAGATGTATTAAAGGGGTTCTAAAAGTGGAAAAGCGAGACAAGCGTCATACCATCACACAACACAACGAGGCCTTTTGCACATCCCACTGGTATTCACTGCCTAATTTGTTCCCTTTAAAGTCTCACAGTATGAGCATCACGGCCTTTGGGTAAAAACTATTCTTTAATCTATCTGTTTGTGTTTTTATTGCTTTAAAAGCGTCTGCCCAAGTGAGTGAGTTCTAACACCACTGCACATTTTTAAAATGTATTATCAGGGACCTCTCACGGCTTCGGTGGGTCTGAAGGGTTAGTGGGGTATCCCGGACCCCCCAGGACTGGGTGTTTCGCACGTGCTAAGCAGTGTTTGGTGTCATTTCTGACGTCTGACAGCGCCAGTTGGTATGAAGAGGCTTGAAAGGTAATGCTCTTCTAAAAAGAAGGAGAATTGCAGACAGGATAACAACGAGACACGTTCTCCACGTTACACTACGTGTACATATAGGGTGGGATGCCGACATTTCTGGACTGCAGCCCTTCACGTGATACAGCGTCCAGAGCCGGCCAAGTGTCAAGTCCATGAGAATCGGTGAGCCACTGAGCAACTTGATCCTCGAACAAAGAGAAAATGGTAGGGCCCTGTTGCTGAGATGGTCTGAACCTTCTGAACCCAACGGAATAATCAAGGTAAAGATATTCAGCGCAATGATTTTTATCCCCTGAAGATAATGATATGAGAATCAATATAATATTGATTGTCTGCTAGATATCAAAGTGGAGGAACACAGTCAGTTTTGATAAGGGATTTAACAAATCACTTTATTTGCAGGCAATTACCCATTCCCTTTAATCTTGGGAAGTGTAATTTTTCAAGTGCGCTTTGATTTATAACTGATAATTGCAAGATGGCCAGAAGTAATGAAATCAAATAAATAGTAATTCTTTGATAAGATTATTAAAGCATCATTGTCTCGTGTTCTGTGAGGATGCACACAATGAAGACACTTTTCAGGACATTGATTCCACCTGCTCCCAGAAGTAAACAACGATCGGATTCTTTTCTCTTCTAGCACGAGCGAAATTAGATTTACATTCCTCGAATGCTGCCCTGATTTACAATGGAATTAGGAGCACTTGGGACTTTTCAGCTGAGAGTGAACGGCTGAGTCTTAAGGATGGAGCTCATGTATGTCTAAAGGCAAAAATGAGGATGGGGTTCACGTGTAGGCTTAGATGGTCCTTAGTGTCTACCATGCAGAGCCCCACGAAGTTCTTACATGCTGATGCTAACCAACGTGCAACACGTCACCACTCGCCTGCACGGTACAATCGGGGAGAAGAACGGCTTTACCTCCAAACTTCAGTCTTCCTTGAACATAAGTGCAGTTGGCACCCTGGGCCACTGCCCCAGACTTTGAACGTGGATGATTCTGGCCCAAGCTGTGCCCAGTCATTGCTACTGCACGTGTGACATCCTCAGTGGCTCTCCAGTGGCTGCTTGCTAGAACATTTGCTGCCTCGGACCTCCTGCTTCATCCACCGCGCACCTTAGTAGACCTGAGTGCTTAGTCCACAACCCCTCGATATGTGACAAAAACCTTTGGTTCAAACTCCTTCCAATCATGTAGAAAGTGCCCTTGAATTTGAATCACGACATGACATGCTGCACAATGTCCCCAAGACTGGGACAATGAAGTAAGATAAAATGTGCAAACACCCCACGTGTGCACATCAACAGGCTGTGGATCCTGAGAGCGGGTGGCCATCCTTACAGCCCACCTTGAACAAGACGCTCCCTTCTAAGGTTGTACTTTGAGGTTCCCCACATTCATGGCGTAGTCCAGTGGTCTCGGAAGCAAAAAACTTCCACATTTTGTTTTATAGAGTACTCGGTAATAATTTATATTTTGTAATTTGACAACAACCTCTTGACCCAACTTGATGATTTCTTCCAAAGGGTTAGCAGTTGTTACGTCAGTGTGTCTGCAGGTTCATCGTACCAAGACAGCCAAGGAGCCTTCAGACCTCCTGAGAATTTGGAATGGATGAGTCACCATCTCCCTTTCAACGGTATTGTGATCGGGACTGAAAGTTGTATGAAAATGTGGCAAGGATACAGTAAGTTGATGAACCTTCTTCATCTGGCTTGAGACAGTGGCCTGAGGTGTTTTGCATACGCTGGTGGACCACAGAGGTAGAGCAATGAGTGGCCTTTAGCTGGGATTGCAGATGTTTCTTGGGCTAGTTAGCTCCTGGCTGGGAAGAAGAAACAGATCTGTGACATCTAGTACTGTCCCTTTTGTCAAATTACACTGAAGCTCCTGCAAAACACACTTTGCTATGACCATCTCTGAAGTGTATCCAGATGATTGTCCTTTTTGTTTCCAGGTCTGCAATGTCTACTCTGATGAAAATCTTGCAAACAGTGGCTTGTCTCATCACTTCATATTTGGACATCTTGAGCCATTTAACACTCATACTTGAGGCCTGCAAATGAAGGAGGCCACCAGGCCAACAGAGCAGCTGAGACTCCACCATTGCTTCAGCCTCCCCCTATAAACTCAGCACATGTTACGTTGACATGGATAAAGCCACGCCATCCAAACAGACAAATAACACAGTTTGATACTATAAAGAGGAGCCTTCGAGGACATGCATCTGTTAACTCATCAGAAGTAGGAGAAGAAGAAAGAAACGTGCTTAGTGAGCACAGCATTGAAAACTGCAATGTAAAATGCTGGACAAAGTATAACTTGAAGGTGAGAGCCCGTTACACAGCCAGTCCGTGGATCGTGGTGGAGACTGAACAAGCTGCTCCAGAGGTCCACCGGTGCTTCAGACTATTGAAGATGCCATCATCTCATGGAATCCACCAGACCAAGTCAATGGAATTGTCCAGTTTTACCAGCTGCAGAGGAACAATCACACATTGCTCTTTATGTTCAGTTCAGCGACATCTACATATACTGACAAAGACCTGAAGCCTTACTGAACTTCTAAATATATGCGGTCATTGCTCGTACTGTGGGAGGATGCATCGTTGGTGAACGTACAACAATCAGGACTACAGACGCTTCCCATAAAGCTACCAGCTCTCCTTTGTTATTAACAGCACCATCATGGTCAATGGTGGCGCTGACTCCAAATGGTGCAATTACAAAGTATACCTTGGGATGATGAGAGGCCGACTATTATATGGTGGAAGTGAGACTTTACAACCTCACACTGAGTACTGGCGTACTCAAGTTCACCAAACACACCAAGCTCCCCTTACTGAAATGAGATCTCCAAACCTAAAAGTAAGAGGCCCCCAGAAGGAGGAGGAGACCATCATCCCCAATGGAAAAATCAAACTATGTGAGCTGAAACGAGATGGGACCCTCATTTGCACAGAAATAGAAACCCGTTATTAGGCCTCCTCCCGGTCTCCAGACATGGAGCACACGTACACCACGACCTCAATCAACAGTCACGGCAGTGCGTCGAGTCCCACGTCTAAAGCGAGGACCCCATCTGAGGTTGCTCCCCCTCAACTAATACTGGGGGCAGCCTCACTGTGATTAAAGTGAGACGGGACCCCCCGTTGAAGCCAGTGGACAAATTATAAACGGCAGGATCCTGTCAGCGTTAGAGTAACTCCGGGTCACCACCCATCATTCCTGTATCAGTCCTTGGTGTTATCAGACCTGAAGCCATTTTCAAGGTGGGGTGCCTTCCCCATTCCCTTGTTTCGCTTTGCAGTTACAAATTTTATTAAACGTTCAAAGTAATAACAGGAATTTGTAATGGCAGCACATGTCGGTACTCAATCAGAGGTCCTCCGGGTTTTCTTCTGCTCTGCGCAGACCATTTGGATGGCTGATGTCTCTGAGCAGGATCACCAGTTTGGTGAGCGCTTAGCATAACACAAGCAGACATCACAAAGGCGTCGGATTTTATGGAAACTCCTTCTGTGAGGCAGACGCTAAAAGGTGGACCGGTGGCAGAAAAGGTTTTCTGTAATTCTGATATCGTAATGTGCTGTGAGGTCTTGACTCTCCACTGTTTCCTGGTTTGCGGGGTCCGCTCTGCTGGTGGGACTGGAAGGGGGAGTGCAGGATAAGCTTCTTCTGGTCGAGGGTCAAACAGAAGACAGGGAAGTGACCGTGTCACTCTCAAGCCCCTCTCCCGGCACACCCTATGCGATCGACACCGGACAAACCGTAAGGCAAAGCAGCCATCAAAAAATCACAGAAATTATAAAGGAACCTCAGCAAAGAAGGAAAGAAATCCTTCAGCAGAGAGACGCTCGGCAGATTTCTGTTGTATCAGCCACAGATGGGGCCTCCAAACGCACCCCCATCTGCTCAGTAGATGATAAAGATCCTGCACTAATACAGAAAAAGGGGATTGACCTTGATGCGTTGATCATATTTCATTTTCTCTGCTCGGGGAACGAGATGGGACCTTTACAAATCAAATATGATTAAGGGTCTTCCCTGTATAAATACATTCAAGTGAAATAAAGATAAGCTCGAGATATGGTAGCTCATCAGTCTTATCAGCCAGGGATCTTCGAATCGGTAATGATGTCCTTCCTTTTCACTTCCACTTTCCTTATTTTTCATGCAAACAGTTCAAGCAGGGGAGACACAGCTTTGTATGTGCTAATGGCATTATACTTCACTGAAAATGGCACTCGGACTTGGCAGAAGCAGAAAGTGAAAAGATAAAGACGGAGAAAGGAAAAAAATGATAGCTCATCTGAGTAAGTGATTTCCAGCTATGGCTCTCATTCACGTCGTCTTCCTTTTTGATTTCTTGAGGTACGAAGTTCGAATCGAGGCTCGCAGTTTCCTGGGCTGTGCTTCAAGTGGATGGCCAACAGTTAAGACGTCAGGGGCGGCGCCAGTAAATCAGCCTGCTCCTCGTGTGGAGCTACAAATTGATTCTGATGGCTTCAGCTCGATATTTGTGATATACTGGACAATGCGCCAACAGCCAAATGGAAAAATACTGAGCTTTGAGGGGCACCGAAGACAAATTCTAAGCAATCCCTCCACTTTAGATGCTACTTTAGTTTACAAGAACACATCAACGTCATTGCGGGACTCATTTACTGAATGTGAATGTCAGGTACGTTATGTTTGGCTGTAATATGTGACACGTAGTCCTCACTCCATTGTTTTATGTCCAGTTACCCACAAATCCAGCCACTTTGTAAGCCTCTAAATTACTTTGGGGTTGTGCAGATGTTCTTGGTGGCATTAAAGGCCAACTCTGGACTGACCATGGCAAACTCAAGTCCTCTGAGGCAAATTATCTTCACCCATTTGACCCAAGGCACATCTTTGGAAAGCTGGAAGAAAACTGGAGAATCCTGGGAAAAAGTGACTTGGAATTAGAGAGAATGTGCAGACATCACAGCAAAGGTGACCAGTCAGGGCTTGAAGGGCCCAGCACAGACTTACACCTTAGGACGGCCTAGGAGGGGACGGCCAGTCGGACTGTCAACTCGTCTGACTGTGTCTGTTATGGCTGGCTGTAGACTGCCCACGGATGATGCCGACTGAAGTTCGTGTTTCCCTCTCCTCTGTCGTCTACTGGCCACATCTTAATGCTAATATTAATGACTTCTCTTCTTAGATTGGATCCTTTTGGTGCAGTCAGTTTGAAGTTGCATTGTGTCTCACTGCGTGTTTAAACTAATCAGTAGCGGAGAAGTCAGGTAGCATCTAAAAACTGGGCAGCCCGTCCCCTTGGTCTTCTGCAGTTTACTTTACCCCTCAGTTATGATTCATATTAGCGACAGGCTGGACCGACGTGCTTTACCGCACAGACTCTTGGTCTAACACTTGAAATCCAAGTGTAGAAGTGTCATCTGACTGAAATGTCCACCAAACCTATGGCATCATTTGCCACACACTCACTCCGGGGCATCGCTCTCATCACACACATTCCAAGGTGTTTGTCACAGAAACTATTAACCTGACCAGACCTGAACTGACATTTTTTTTTCCAACAGACGGTGCACACAACTGACACACTAACCTGAAATGCTGTCATATGTCTGTCATGTGATCGCGTTATAGTGCCAGTACAATGGAGTCTTTGTTCACACTATTGTTGGCTCTCAAAGGCTGTTGTCATTGATGTCAACAACGTGTTAAGAAATTAGAAAGTGACAATTCTAAAAATGGCATAAACAGATCAGAAATGAACTTCTGACAGTAACAACATAAAACTCATAATGCTGATAACTCCAACCCTTCTTCAAAACAAAGCGTTTTTCAGTGAGATCCTTGCCACAATGCGGGGCGGTGGTCAGTTTAAACAACAGAAAGAAAAGCAGAAATGTGAGTGGTGGAGCAGAAAGGTTTAAATATTGTAGTTATTATTACTATCCATCCATTTTCTAACCCGTTAAACCGAATACAGGGTCACGGGGGTCTGCTGGAGCCAATCCCAGCCAACACAGGGCACAAGGCAGGAACCAATCCTGGGCAGGGTGCCAACCCACCGCAGGACACACACTAACACACTCACACACCAAGCACACACCAGGGCCAATTTAGAATCGCCAATCCACCTAACCTGCATGTCTTTGGATTGTGGGAGGAAACCGGAGCGCCCGGAGGAAACCCACGCAGACACGGGAGAACATGCAAACTCGCGCAGGGAGGACCTGGGAAGCGAACCCGGGTCTCCTAACTGCGAGGCAGCAGCGCTACCACTGCGCCACCGTGCCGCCCCCGTTATTATTACTAACAGGTTAATATTATTAATTAATAGACATGAACAGTGTTTTTGGTTGTAATCATTTGTGATTACAGGTTGGCAGTGGCCAGTGTGTAGAGTGGTGCCACCTCAGATCTAATTCTTCATATTCAAGGTACCGCTTCCTTAAGTTGAACTCCTTTTGGTAGAAGGAACATCACGGACTCCGGTTCATCTCCTAAACTGCTCTGCAGAGCAGATTGTGACACTTACAGATGTGAACGTCGTGTTATATTTCACAAATCTTTGTTCTCCGTAAAGTCCCCACCATTCTCTTAACTGAGGGAGACCACCCGTCAGAAACTTTCCCAAAGACTGAACCCCACCGACCTGCTTCTGTTAGGGACTGAGTTAGAAAAGACTTTTTGATAAACCCACCATGAAAGTTTCTATAAAGAAGTAAAAACTGATTGATTGGCTGTGCTGCCAAGTTTGATGTGTAGGCCCCCTTTGGTACTTTGTGTGACATGCTGACAAATGACAGAATATCGACGTGGAATACTCTTAAGTGTAGAGACGTCATCAGGGGGCCTGCTGTTTAAGTAGCTGATGATGGAAGGGATGTCATTAAGTGGACAAATTTATCCTGAGACGTTGACAAAGGAGCACCTGCACCTTCTGGAAGCAGGTCAGACCCCACCACTCGAAGAGCAGCCTGTTATTGCGTGTCGAGGGTCTCAGGAGTGGGACGCTGGTAGACACCACCATTGTTTCACATACTGTGTTTTTATACTTTTCTTAGGGGTGCAAGGCATGAATTCTTTGATTTTAAAAGCTTTATGAAATAACATTTGGTTTTCTTGGTAGTCCACGGTAGCCCACCTGACGTAAATCAATCAATTTCAATGAATGTACACAAACCTCAAGTTAGTCAGTTTCGGTATCTGGGGTTCAGTCCGGCAAAGTACTTGGCTTCAACTGTCGCATGAACCATGGTGCCCTGGACCCTCATGACTCCTGCTGTTGGTGGTGGGCTTACTGGAGGACGACCCCACATTGGTCACTCTGGCTGTGCCCAGCCAGAGCCCATGGGTAAATGCATGACTACCAGCCACTCGCCATTATGGTGACTGGGATCATTTTTTTGGACAGTGTTTCTATCCACCATCAAGGAGTGGAGGGGGTCCAGTTTGGTGACCTCAAGATTGCACTTCTGCTCTTTGCAAATGGTGTGGGCCTTCTGGCTTCATCAGCTGTGACCTTAGTGTATCAATCAGCTGGGAAGAGGATCAGAACCTCCGGGTCCGAGCTGGAAAAGGGTGGGGTGCCCTTTCGAGGTATCTCGGGGTCTTGTTCACCAGTGAGGGAAGAAGGGAGCAGAAGATCAACTGGCAGATCAGAGCGGCGTCTGCGATCATGTGGGAGTTGTACTGGTGAGCCATGATAAGGAGGGAGCTGAGCAAAGCTGTTGGTTTATCGGTTGATTAACTTTCACAGGCTTTGGGTAGTGAAACCCAAAAAGAACGAGATCACGGATACAAGAGGCAGAAATGAGGCCCTTCCTTCGCAGGGGGTCTGGGCGCAAATACGGTGAGGAGCACAGACATTCGGGACGAGATCAAAGTAGAGCTGCTGCTCCTCCAGCTCAGGTACTTCGGGCATCTGAGGAGGATGCCTCCATGGGGAGATGTTTAGGGCATGTCCACCCAGAAAGAGGAGATTTGGGGCAGAAATGCTGGCCTGATAACACATTGGTATCCCCCTGGAGGAGTTGGAGTAGGTTGGGGGAAAAAGGACATTTGGGCTTCTTTGCTCAGACAGAAACTGTCTGGATGGATGGATGATGTTTTCTTCACGATAAAATGATTTTATAAGACTTTGCATGTTACACTGCTTACTGGGGAAGGCGTTACTGAAGGATTTCGTTCTTTGTGGTTTCTAACTCTGTGAATGACACCAGCTTATTTGAGGGCTCTTTAAGAATCGCACTACATGCCTGCGGATTTTCTTTCTGTAATAGCTTAAGGAGATTTAGAATCAGAGCTTCTGCGTCTAATTCTTATCGATCAGCCTCTGCCCATCTATGACATTTCTTATTTAACTTATATATTTAATAGCTTTACCATGATTGCGAAGACACGCTAGTCACTACAGAACTCTCGCAATACACCAAAAGCTTAAATCGTATTTATTTTATAGGATTTGTTATTTTATTTGCTTGCATGCACCTAAAAAGAGATTTCTAAAGATTTAGCAGACATCTTTATTCCAGACAATCTGCAAGATCAGGATGCATTGGAAACGCTACACACGCACACACTTAGACGATGGAGATATGGATGAAGAGGGACAAATGCAGGAAAACTCATCAGGACAAAAATGAAAACCAACAAGAGAGCTTCTGGGTGGCAGTAAAGTAAGAGGGGGGTTATGGGGGCAGCCCCCAGAGTGTTAAGCAACAACACAAGGTGCCCACCTGGTGTGGATGAATGCCTCCTGCCTTAGAAGAAACAGAAGGTCAGGGACACCCTGGGCGCCTTGTGACACCACAGCCCTGAC
Source organism: Polypterus senegalus (assembly GCF_016835505.1). NCBI lineage: Eukaryota > Metazoa > Chordata > Cladistia > Polypteriformes > Polypteridae > Polypterus > Polypterus senegalus. Next base: position 103,405,085 of record NC_053169.1, on the reverse strand, counting down.
TGAACATGTCAGCTTACTCAGAGTCTGTGCTTCTCAGCAGCTCTCGTTTAGAACGCAAACTCCATTAAACATCAACTGGCTCAACACCAGCCTGGTAAGCCAAAGTTTCGGCCATAAGAGAGGAGGATATCTCAAATCTTTCTTCTGTTTTTCAACACTTGTAATAATTCTTGGACAGGATTATTTCGGGACTTTGTCTTCTTCAAATAAAGTACATTTAAAGATTTTGGGCCAGGGGTTTTTCAGTTCACCTTTCCCTTATTGAGTCTTTAGGCCGGTGTTTCTCAACCTTTTAAGTATTTGCAACCCGTTTTCATAACAGATAAATGTAGATGCATATTTTATTATACCTACTGTAAGAGCCATTTTCCTAGTTCTATAAAATGTATGAATATTTATTAGATGATAATGCATAAAATATGGGAGGTTCCTAAAACCCCCGTGAATAGAATTGAGTTGGTATTTTCCCTGTCATTTCTTAACAGTTTTTGAGTAAACAATGTTCTTTAGTAAGTGTTTAGCCTCGCCTTGTGTAAGGTACAGAGGCATACGGTTTTTTAACCGTGTCCTTGAAAGAATTCGTTTTATGCTCGCGTTCGTGCTTATGCACGGTACTGAGCTTGGCGCATATCTAAGTGCCAACGGCCTAAGGGTCTTTTGAGTGTAAAGTAACTCGTAAATTAAAAGATCTAAGTTTTGAACCGTATGCTTAAAGCATACAGAAGAAGAAATAAATAACCTTTAAGTACAGAAGTAACCAAAGCTTCATAAGAAAAACTAAGTTTATAGAAGATACATTTTTCCCTTTTTTTGCCTTTATTCTTTGTGTGTAACTATTTTTCTTTTTATTCTTGTATGGATTATTTGCCTTTAACTTTCACTAAATATCTTTAAAACGAACTTTTGGACTGAGAGATTTCTTTGACACGCGTCTTACCCGTGCCTGACTTCACCTTACGCAAAGCGGCTACACCTACTTCACTTTTATCGACGTTTCTCTAACTCTATATTTATTGTTCTAGTATCAGAATGTAGTTTAACTTCATTTGTTTTGGTTTCAACAGATGTTTTTTTCATATTTTTGATTCTTGTTTTCGTTTTTTCACATCTTCACGGCCCCCCTTTGTGTTACTTCACGCCCCCCTAGGGGGGTCCGCCCCACAGGTTGAGATCCACTGCTTTAGGCCTTAATTGACATCCACTAGGTCTGCCCTTGCAAAATAATTTTAGGATTTCCCTTGATAACAAACAAAACAACTTTGAGGAACCCATTAGTTCTGTTAATTTCATTAGGAACTTGTGATCTGGTGGCCGTCTCATGTCTGCATGTATTTGCACGATGTTCTGCACGATGTGCCTGCTGTAAGCGGAGCACTTCAGCTCTTTCGTTTTTGATTTCTAAGGACAGATTCGAATGTGACTTTAATACGCGCCCTTCGAACTCTGCCTGCCTTTATTTACTTCTTAGCGCACTTAACACTCCAAGTGCAGGCGAGCCGCTGCTTCTCCCCTAGGTGTCATTTTCATTATTATGGCTGCATTAAACACTCCTCTATTATAATTGACATTGTTAACACTTTTTTAATCCCACCTCACATTAAGTAACTTACTCATAGATGCATGTGGGATATTAAAGGAACTCTAAAAACAAGTTTAACATTTTAATCACCAGTTAACATTCATAATTCTTATGGAATATTTGTTTATGGTCTTCCATACTGTCTGTTAATCTACAGGTGTATATGTACAGCATACAGTATGTACATTGTGAGGACAAAGGACTACAAGCTGTAGTGTTGGGGTCTCCCCGGTGGTCCCCATTTAATAGCCGTGGTGCTGGAGTTCAAAACAAAAGGAAAAGAACACAAACACTCACTGATCATTCAGCCATTGAAGTCTGGCTCCGACTGCCAAGGTCCGTGTGATGAACGCGTGTCACTTCTCTACTAGCCAGGTGACCAGAAGCGCTGTGGCTTCGGAGGCAGACCAGCAATGTCATCATCAGTCTTTGGAGGGCTCCTTCTTCACTCTAGGCCTCTGGAAGAGGATGCGATGTTAGTAGCTGAGCCTCACTGCTGTTTGTCCTCACGTCTACCCCCTGAGCTGAGCCCGGTGAAGTAACAGAGTCTTTAGTATGGAGGAGGCCTGTCCTTTGCCTTCAGAGAGGCTTCAGATCTTCTTGGAATGCCCTCCTCAAGTCCTGAAATTACCCAGTGGGGTGTCTCGACATCATTAAGAGAAATGAAAGGGCAAATTGAGTTGGATGTCCTTTAATGCGGGGCGACATGGTGGAGCAGTGGGTAGCTCAGCTGCCTCGCAGTTAGGAGACCCGTCTGGGTTCGCTTCCTGGGTCCTCCCTGCGTGCAGTTTGCATGTTCTCTCCGTGTCTGCATGGGTTTCCTCCCACAGTCCAAAGACATGCAGGTTAGGTACATTGGCATTCCTAAATTGTGCTTGGTGTGTGTGTGTGTGTGCCCTGAGGTGGGCTGGCGCCCTGCCCAGGGTTTTTTTCCTGCCTTGCGCCCTGTGTTGGCTGGGATTGGCTCCAGCAGACCCCTGTGACCCTGTAGTTAGGATATAGCGGGTTGGATAATGGATGGATGGATGTGCTTTAATGCTCAGGATGATGAAGGTGGAAATTTGCATCACTGTTTGTCTTTGGTTAGCCATGGATGGCGCTTGGGTTCATCCTACGGTTCATGACGCTCCACTTAAATTAGATTAGCAGCACATGTGGGGCCATTATCATTCTGTTATAGGGCAATACCATGAGGAGACAGGTTTGCTTCATAAAATGAGGTCCCCTTCTTTGCAGATTCAATGACTCCCATGACATGGATGACCAAACATTATGGACCCCGTCCTGTTTACCAGTTGGGTTGAAGACATCCTTTGACCTTCTCCTTCTCAACTTAATTCCTTCCAGATGTACAACATAATGTGAAAGAAGACTAAAACCATCTTCCTGTTGCTCAGATCTCCAAAGCCAACACTCATTGGCCAACAGATGGTGACTTCCTCTCCGGGTCCCCTTTCATGCACTGCAGACCAGAATGATGGGAGACACGGGCAGCACCAAAGTAGAGTTACCTAAGGTCTGCATCTGAGAGAGTGCCACTCTCCTTTCCATCCCATTGTGCAACCTCAGGATCGTTTCCGATTAGGCACGCACTATGGTCTGAAAGTGTGAACATCATCATCTTTTTCCCACTTCAATTTTATAACAAAACTTGATAATAATTCCAAACAAATCCAGGAAAGGTATGACACACCACAGTTTGAGTTATCGACCGAGAGACCCTGCTGTGCTGGCGGTTTGATGTTTGTCAGCCAAGGCCTTTAACCAATAAGTCCCAGCCATGAAATGGAACCTTTACTTCAATGAAGCATTTCTTTTTGTCACAGCTCTAAAATTCCCCAGGCAAGCCATATTGCTTTCAGATTTATTTATTACATTTCCATTCTGTTTTGCACCAAAATAACAAACTAAAAATGTTGGATACAAAGACGCTTTCTAATGTTATCAACAAACAAAAGTGCGCAGTGTGGATGCCAACTTCAGCCTTCGTCTGATTGCAATGACACTCCGAACCAGGGCTTGGCGCTACCACTTAGTCCCACTCCTCTGCAGAAGGAATGGTTGACGGGCTGAACTTCGGTGATGTCACTTCTGGTCTCCTGGACCCGCCTCTTCCTCTCCTCCGCCACCTTGAGAGAGTCTGTTTGAAAGACTCCCATTTAAGGAGACTCTTGACGTTTCTTTTCATTCTCATTTTTGCTGTGTGATTTTTCTGATCTTGGGTTATTCCGAGATCACAGATGTGCCCCAAACCTACAAGACAGAGGTTGTGTTTTACTGGTAGACAGAATTTTTATAACACTTGTTTCTAAACAGGGCCCCCGACTGATGCCTAATTAACTCCATTGACGTCTTTTGTAAGTTGCTTTGGATAAAAGTGTCTGCTAAGTGAATAAACGTAAATGTAGACCGACATTTACATAAATCACACTTAGTGTTAGGCCGACATGACGAAGAGGCAAACCCAGAGGCTAACTGAGGGATGAATCCGAGGATAAAAAGAAAAGCAAAGCCCTAAACCAGGAAACGAATAAGAAGGCCATCGCGAGTTTCAAAAGTCAAAGTCAAACGTAAACACCACAAAGAAACCTTCAGCAGCAATGCCTTTAAACACACTGGCAGAAACAAATCGACAAGGCTTTTACCAGAAACAATTATTTTAATAAAACAAAGTGAGTAGGATTGAGCTTCGCGTAGATTTAGTTACAAAAAAGGTGAAGAGTTTGAAAACTAATAACAGCGAACGCTAAACACGGAGAGGCAGCATCGGCAGAGAGATCACGCAAGTCGAAGCTCCTCCACGAGAGCCGCAGGCGCCATCAGCTTCTTGATTCGACTTTATCTCGCCGTTGATTACAAGGTCTACCCGCTGAATGCCCAGGGAGTCTCTTTTGGACTTTTCTTTATTGTTTCAGACTCGTTTTCATTTTGCTGAACATTCCTTCGAGTTTTCCTACAACACCGCTTTGTTTTCATTTTCACGGCGCCATCTTGAGGAAGTTTTCTTGATGGTTGCTCAAGCGGAGGTCAGCGGTGTGTGACATCATGGGGTCAAAGTCCTAAAAGGTGGAGCACTTCCTGCACGTCACGAATGGCAGGGTGGCTTTTTCGGGGTTTATGCTGCTCCATGCGGGTTTGTTTGTAACAATTGGACTTGTTTTTATTTTTAGGATTTTAAACGAAGGATCTTAAAGCTACAAGTCAGTAGAGTCTCTAAAAAGATACCCAAGAGTTGGCTGGAGATGACATTTGGACTTTCAAGGTGTGAGGGGCCTGTTTGCTGAAGGTGGGCTAACCGCCGTTACCTCGACAGCTCCCATTTGGACTTGCTTGCAGTTTTATATACGCTATTGTTTAGTTGCTAGTTCAGCATTGAGACTTTTGAGCATTTATTCTTCATGTGGTACATTTCTGTGTCCACACAGTGTCCCATAGCTGAGCCTGGGTGGGCCGCACTTGAAGCGATGTTACCGTCCGAGGGGACCACACTGGCTATCAGAGAGCTGTAGTATATGTCCTAAATGACACAAGTTTAAGTGTTATAAAGTTTGTTACTGTATAATTTACAATCATTTATCAACCTTCCTCTCTTTACACTTCCTCATATGGACAACACCGGTGGATTCAGCTGGTGAATAAATATAAAACCTACCAACACTGTGTGCGTACGGAGCGTACGGATCAGGGTGACGCCTCAGTTATTACCTGCAGCTGCATGAGCTTCAGCATTCACACATCATGGCGACGTCAAGGCCTCTCATTCAATTACCAGTAGCGGACCCTCGGCACTAACGAACGCTGATGTTGTCCGTCCCTTTGAGAAGTTTTTGTTCCCACTGCAAGTTGGTTTCTCCTTAACGTCCTTCTATGAACTGATTTCCCTTTGAAATGCTTCATTTGGATTTATAACTGTAGTTATAACAACACGGGATCAGATGGCCTAGCGATTGTGAAGAATGATTATTGGTAGGAGAGGCTCGTTCAGCCTTATGAAATTACCCAATCAGTGTAATTCATGGCTCGGAACCAAACTTGACGTCCAATGGCGCATGGTAGAGTACAAAGGCTTCTTCTCAATGACTTTGGGTGTTTTGTCCTTGTTTTTAGTAAACACATTTCAACAATGTTAAAAATCGGCTTCGAGGGGGCGACGACTAAGTGAAGTTGACAGAGTACTGAAACATGAAAGGAAAAGTAGAAAGTCGCTAGGCTTAAAGTTAAACGTTTAAATAAAAACGCAGATTTCATTGGCAATCAGAAATGTTCACAGGACAAATAAATCGTGAAGTAACAGACCCACTTAGTCCAATTCAGGGTCATTGGCATCGATCCCCTGTGGCCCACGGCCCCTCATGCAGCTGAGACCCCAAGCTGCACATCTTTGTCACCCAGGGTGACATTTCAAGCCCACACAGACACAAATTTGTGAGGCGGGAGAACTAAAGACGAATTATCGAGAATAATCAAATGGCGTTGTGCGTACTGAGCCACCTAATTTTAATAATACTCAGTTATGGTCCGTACGTAATGAGACAGAGCCAGTCGATTCAAGCGGTCATATTTTATATATCTGAAAACAGTCAGGAACACTCTTGGCTGGTTGGTTGTTCAGTTGGAAGCTTACGACTGGTAACCCCTTCTTCGTTGTTTCTCAACCCATGGGCCGTGGCGAAACCCCATTAACCCCCGACTGCTCCATTGACAGGTGGACCATGGCTGACCCCCAGGTGGAACTCCACCCACCCATCCGATTATTGCACTCAATTCACTAAAGAGAAAAAGCATTGATGATCACCCTTGACTACGCCCGATTCACCAAAGGGGTCCACGCCACTCTCCAGTAAATTCATGGCGGGTTGCGAACACCCTGGCCTGTGAAAACTGGGGCGTGATGCCTCAAAGTTTGGGAAATGCCACCCTACATTCTCTACAGTGGGGACATCGGTACTGTGCACTCACGCCTTTGTTGATGTCCCGTGACGGAGCCCTAACAGACCACCCTAACTGTAAAGTCGCAGGCCTTATTCAGATTAATCCTCTGTAGCTCAACCTAATTCATCTAAGGTTCACCGTTAGATTAGCAAGCTGGACGCCCGTGTCACGTCTTTATATTTCCACATTCTACCAATGAAACACTTGGCCTTCAAACCAGAAGCAGCCGTGAGAAGTGAAACTCTGGAAGCGTTTTTCATTTTCATTTTCATTTTCTGTTTTTTTTTTCTTCCTTGCATCCTCCATTCAGTCCACTCAGCAATGCTGGCCACCTGCCAAATGATATCTTTTTCCATATGGATGCTCTGTACATGTAGGAGTTTGAACTTGAAATGACTCATCTATGGTTTTAAATAAAATGTTTCAGTTCTGGCATCTGTCATATGGTACAATAGGTTGTTTAATGTTCCATCAAGTGAAACTAGAAGATTCAAGAAAGCAAGCTCTGCTCTCAGCGCTGTGGATCTGGGCATGGAGGCTGAGCTGTCCCAAGGGGGCCGAGGCAATATTTTGCTCAGGAAAGCAGGGCAGAGGCAGAGGGCAGAACGGTGTGATACAAGATGAAGGGCACGTCGAAAAGAGTTTGTGAGGACGGACGAATATCAACTGACTGAGAGCTCACTCGGTTATTAAGCAGTCTGAACGAGTTCTGTCTTGTGACTCAAGCAAAAAGTTGTATCTGCCACCTGTGCCACCAACGGGCACTGGATGATTGCACCCCCACCAATATATCACCTACGTGAGTGTGGTGCCAAGACAAGAAGAAACAGCAGACCGCCGAGGAACAAACTGGGAAACGGGTAAGAAGATGACCCAAAAATAAATAGACGAGCATTATCAAAACCAGGAAAGAAGTAAACATCCAAACCCACAAACGTGCACCAAAACCAAAGTCAAGAAGCCATCATAAGATGGCAGCCAAAGACTGTGACACCACAAACACTTTGAATAGCACAAGCGGTGGCAGTTTGACCCGGACAGTGAATACACTGAGGAGTCAAGTTCAGGATCATCGCTTCAGTAGCGTCATGAACTCGACTCCCGTTATCTCCAGCAACCTGCATACTTGTCCTTGTGCAAAACAAGATGGCGTCACAGTAAAATAAAAAACACACAGTCTTAACAGTGAAGGCCTAAAAGGATCACGGATATGAGGAACCAAAGATCTGCTGGTGCATTTATTAGGTCCGTCTTCTCTGGTCTCCTCTCTTTTATGTTGCACGTTTACTTCATTTGTGATTGTCTATGTACTGTAAATCTTTTATTGAATCTCCTTTGCTTTGAGTTGCACTTATTTGTTTAGAAAACACGTTGTGATGGTGGGCTGCCTGAGGAAAAACTGGTAAATGGGAAATAAAGAAGAAGGACCAAGAGACCAGAAGAATTCGGAGGTCAAAAACAAGCAAAAACACGGCAATCAAGCTAAAACTACCAAAATGTGGACCAAACTCCTCCTCCATAACATGAGTACAATACAATACAATACAATACAATACAATACAGTACAATCCAATCCAATCCAATCCAATACAATACCATTTATTTTTGTGTAGCCCAAAATCACACAAGGAGTGCCACAATAGGCTTTAACAGGCCTTGCCTCTTGACAGCCCCCCAGACTTGACTCTCTAAGAAGGTAAGATAAACCCTCGCAGGGAAAAAAATATAAGAAACCTCCGGAAAGGCAGTCAAAGAGAGACCCCTTTGCAGGTATTTTGGGCATGCAGTTGGGTGTAAAAGAAAAGGGGGTGAATACAACACAATACACAGAACAGAACACAAGTAATCCTCAATATAATATACTGTAATAGTACAATAGAAACATTACAAGAACAGTGCAGAATTCAACAGGAGGTGATATCCCATAATACGATTCGGATTTGGTCAGAGTCCCGGAGACCTCAGCGATCAAGCTGTCCCCCCCATTGGCCATTCCACAGCTGAGCCAGCCAATCCGATGTATGGACCCCTCTACCCGATGATTCCTGTGATCCTCCATCAGGGATGACTTTACCTTAGGCAGGCAGGTGGGCCGTGGCACCAAGTGGCACATTTGAGTACCGAGAAGAGAACCAGAATGGGTGAGGGTGAGTAACAAATTAAAACTGTCAGTTACTGATGTTTTAGTGCTAATGACTGACAACAGAGATGCAGTCTACACAGTTAATCAGCAGCTCTAGGCAGGGTGTGCTAAACTGAAGCCGTGAGTCTTCAGCCGGGATTTGAAAGCTGAGACCGAAGGGGCATCTCTTATAGCAGCAGGCGGACTATTGAGTCTTCACAAAGTAACCTCCTTAGCATTCTGTTTACTCCAGGAAAAGCGAAACAAAAATGTTGAATGTTTTTCAACAGGGAGAAATGTTATTATGTGTAACAGAAACTTGTAAATATCAAATACAGTAGGAAAGGTTTGTCCAGTGTCCGTCACTGCACCGATGCAGATTTACTACGTGTGATACATTTCGAAACGGTCGCCAATGCACAGTGCAATGTTCCAAATGGGGCAGCAGATGTGTCTCTTTGCACAATCTTCTTATTTTTTCTGTTGCCTGCACACGAGAGGACAGAATGTCAGTGACTGACCCACACCACAGCTTTGTGTCTTCCACATTCCCCGACACGGGCATTGAGAATTGTCCCATTGTGAACGGTGCTAACATCTTTCTTGTCCTTCATCTCAATTATTTTGCCTTTTTGTCATGCAGCTTCTATTGTACCACCCTGGAGCTCCATGTGACGGAATTCGCCAGGTATTTCATGGCGGTTTGGTCCTACAGTGCCATGTCATGCATCAGTTTCACTTTCCTTGCCGATGTCTGATGACCAATTCACGTCCTCATCAATATCTCTCAATTCGAGCAACGGTTCTGCTTCTGCTCAATCTAAATCTACCTTTACAGTTTTTCTTTTGCCACTCTGTTTTCAGTTGGAGGCTCCACCCAACTCATTAATATTGATAAGTTGCCTTAGAGGGGCAAAATGCATAGAAAGATTCCTGATTTTTTGCAGCATAACGTTATTTCAACAAGTAGATGGCATTAGAATGCTGTCCCGAGTGTTATTCATGCTTAAAAATGTAAAGTGGATTGTCACATGACACCCGAGTCTCACTTGTGGTTAACAGTAATTGCATAGAATTCCACACACAAGTCAATGACATGAGAAAGTTTCCTTCACTGATCAAAATTTTGGATACTAGAATTATGAGAACAACTCCATCTTAAATGTCATTGGGGTCCTGATGTCCTGGATCACAACATATGGCTGTCACACAGCAGCAATAGGAAATCGTGAAGAAGGATGATATAAGTTTGGCCCGTGACTGTAAGCATCTAAGAAAATGGTGGCGTGGCAACATCAAAGCTATGATAGAAAAGAATAAACACAATATCTAATATAAGTCTGAAACACTCCTCATGGAGTGATAGAAATAGACAGCACAGCTATCTACATGAAAGGAGAGCACGGGAGGAAGAGCAGGCCAACTTCGAATGGTCCTCGTCACACCTCAAAGACTCAGAGTCCAGCACTGGCCGGTCAACTTCGGCTTCTTCTGATTTGGTGTTTTCAGCTTGAGGCTTAACACCTGCTTGTGAAAGTCTTATCCTGTTCTGGTAAGCCATAAATATTCCCAGGCCCGGACCGGCACATAAAGCTTCCCTGCATTTTGAAGTGTAAACAAATCGAGACAAGTTGCTTTATTGTCACACCGTCCCTACACAGTGTTACTGAATACAATTGCTAAACATTCATATCTCGTAAAAGTCTTACGAAGTGATGCACTCGATGTTACTCTCAGTTCAGGTTAGCAGATCACAGATCTTCTTCTTTGGAACCAGCGACTTCAGAACTTTGGAAGAAGCGGAGCAATCCGTGAGTTGTGTGGCTTCTTCTTGTTGTCCCAGTGAGCTTGTGTGGACAATCGCACAGTCGAGAATGGGACACAATGCAACGAGATCCACAGACACAAGTCAAATAACTGTGACAAAGTCAGGGTGCTCGATGGACTTAACTGTCTGATTTCGTGTGCCAAACATCTCACACGTTACACTTTATCTGATTCTCAGCCATGAGGACTTTTTGAGAACAGGGGTGAGTGGATGTGGCAGGACTGGGTTGGAGTCCAGACAGTTGGATGTGTTGCCCTCGGCCTACACAATTGATAACAGAGCGCGTCTCCATACTAGCAGCACCGATGTAATTAGGAGTCAACACATGGTCCACTTTTGGAGAAGTCTGCTTGAGCGAAATCAGATTTGCACTGGCGACTTGAGAGCCTGAGATAAAAGCAACACTGCGGCTGTGGGGCTCTGCACATGAAATGCCATAATCGAGGAAACCTTAGGCAGCATCTCCTCATTTCCCTGAGCCGAGCCGATCCCAGGAGCCACAGGCCGGATGAACGCCAGCCCAGCTCAGTTGCTCAGTTCCTCAGGCGGCCTGGTGAAATCACCGTGGACTGTGGGAGGAGGCGAGAGTCTCAGGAGGAAACACACATTAGCATGAAGGCTTCACGGCAAAGGCCCCCCGACTGGGAACAAAACCGAGGTCCACGTGTTGAGTCCGGCGGCTCCACTGGATGTTCTGTAGCGTGCAACATATAATAAATATCCTGTAATGTCGCTTTAAATTATGTATTCTAAGGCACAAAGATCAATTTTCTCCAAAGCAGATGATAGTTATAAAGAGCTGTTAGCTGGGGAGTCCGTTCATGGAGAGGCGGCGGCGGCCGAGGGTTGTTGGGTAGGCAGCAGAGCCGACTTTTTGAGGCGGTGCAGCTGACCTTAGGAGTGCCAAACCGTATGTTTCTCTAAAGTATTCATGAACTTTGTCAAGTGCTGTTTGGCTCAAATTGAATTGTCTTTGTCTGGAGCCCAGCAATTTAAAGAGGAGCTGCTCACAGCAGGACTGCTTCTCATTTCCAGAAAGGTCAGCGGCTTGAAAATCGAATGCAAATACCTGAAAGAGGGGTTTGCTGTAATCCACTTACGCCGTACAATAATCACGTTTGGTTACTGGGCCTCCACTGACATGGCTGTGCAGGTAGGCATGGCGGCTTTGTTGTGGCTGTCCCTTTACTAACAGACGTGGCTTACTGTGTTAAGAGTTCTGTTCAGTCTTTATTTACAATTCAGTGCATTTTTAACAAAAAACAGCAACATGCAGGTGTCTGGAATATGGCTTCATACGTGTGAAACTCGCAGGCTGTAGGAAGCGCCACACTCAACTGGGACAGAAGCTCAGCGGGTCCGCCAGTCGGTGTGCTCAGCGGCTGATGAAGGAGCCACAATTGCTGTTAACCACTGGAACCCATAGGATGTATGGAGCCGAGCCGCCCCCGCCGAACAATGGGGTCACAGAGAGTTGGGCGTAATCGGAAACACTCATCTCTATTGGTTTGCCTTTAAGTACAGCGGAGCGGCAAGCAGAGTCGATTTACTCAAATGCAGGAGTGCAGCGCAGCCATCTTCAAGCTTCGTAAACCGCAACGCCTCGCCCCCTGGTGGCATTTCATTTACCTTACTGGTCCGTACCTGGAGCCCCCTGTACAATACAAACTACTTTGATCCTCTGACTGAATTGGTCCTCAGATGGACGAGTGCACCACCCTACCATTTAAACTTCACTTCTAACATCAATGCCTTGCCTGATTTTGTCGTGCAGCTCCAGTTATAGTTGATGTCTGTGCCGTTAGCAATGTTTTGTGTAAATACAAATCAAAGTCCTGTAGTTGTGAGCTGTTTGACTGGGGTCTTCCCTTTCACTTCCCGCTTTTAAAAAACTTTACCTCTACAACTCCAAAGGGGTCTCCTCTCCTGCCCTATAAATTCAGCAGTAATTGACTTTGGATGGGAGGACCACGCTGTGCTGCTTATCGATAAACTGTTGGCTTGAGTTCAGTGTATCTCCTGCTTGACACACAATCGAGTTCCTAAAGTTCACCAAATGTGTTGCTCTAAACTTAATAAGCTACATGACGGCCAACAAGAACCCCCGTCTGTTAATCTCATGTCCACAGTTAATCATGCACGGGGGTGGCAGTAGGACAGGAGAGGGTTGGCTGCACCTCAACCCCAGATGGAAGTTATAGACAGATAAGTTTGTCGTAATTCTTTTCTTTTCCATAACTTAGACCCACAATCCTGAATATTCCAGCTAATCAGAGTATAGTAGGGGGCACCACCTCATTGCAACGATGGTGCTACAGCCTGGGATGTACTAAAGGCGTTGTTGTTTGACCCATTCTAAGTAGATGCTACGGTATTGTCTACCTGAAGGTCAAAGTGAGAGCAGTTCATGACTTGGACGACTGGGCACATCACTTAACATGTATTCCTTGTAAGTTGGCAACATGGCCCTCAGTGATTTGTGGATCAGAACGCTGCATCCTCTGCTTGGCATTATGGTTGAGGGCACTGCAGGTCACATGCCAGACATTGATGCATCCAGTTAGGATGTTTTCATTGGTGCAGGAGTGAAGTGGCCTGAGGGCGCGAGGGCTCTTGTCAAACATCTTAGGTCGCCTGAGATTAGAAGGGTGTTGTTGAGATGTCTACACTGTGAGGACTTCAATGGAATGCACATGGAGCGACTTCCGACTGCTCCCCCTCTGCACAGGAGTCTCACTGATGGTGAGAGTACATCTCTGTGCTTTCAGACATCCTCTGTTACTTCTTTAGACTTGGCTGAATTGAGGGACAGGAAGTTTCTCATGGCAACAGTTTGTCAAGGCTCTGGTTGCCCCTCCAGATTTAGTCTCATCACCATTACAAATGAGACCCGCTACTGATGTGTCATTTCCATATTTCACAATAATGTCACGGGTGTAGAGGAAATATAGGAGAGGACTTGGTACACATCCCTGGGGGGCTCCCATGAAGAGCGTGAGTCTAGAGGAAGTGATGTCACCCGGTGTTAATGACACGTTTGTTCTGCTCTCAGTGCTAGAAGTAGACCGGTACTCACCAGTACTCACCAGTACTTTCCTGTTGTGTCCTTATGAGTGCCAACAGTCAATGTATGTGTATTGGTGCATAACGACACCTTGCCCCACAATCAACACAAAATCAGGAGAAACAGCCTGTCCTTACGCCAAACCTTCACACTTCCCAGAGGGAACCTGCTGTTTGATATCGTCATCAGTGCACTTTCTGGCCTAAATGGGGATCCCCCCCATGCTTTCTGACCTCTGGGGAGGCCCTATCCCCACTGTCCAAAACCGTTTCAAACAACATGAAGTGGGCCCGTTCTCCTCTGTATGCTCAGGGTTCTTGATGGCGATCCTTTGAGTGCTCACTGTCACCAGCGTTGAGAAGTTTAGCTCTTATTGCATTATAGTTGCACATTTGTTCAATCACCTGAGCCCCTCGTCAACGAGCAAAGCAAATTGAGTTCCATTTCGCAAGGTGTGGAGAGGCCCAGATGAACAGTGGTGGCTTCCATTTGGGCTCAGCGTGGATCACGTTCCCAGGTTGTGGCCTTTGTGTGTTTCCTCCTGTGTGTTACCACAGAACTGTTGTCACCATTTATTAGCAGCACTTCTCTACGTACGTTGCATGCGAGTGTTAAACGTTACACTGGTTTAATGAAGAGAGATCCATGAACGACAGAGAGAATGTGACGGTCACATCAGATGTTCATAAAGTGGCTACATAAACACACACCATTTAATGCACCTCTAAATGACACAGTAGCCTTTAAAGAAGTGCCATCGGCATTTGTCTGTCACACTAAAGACGTATTCCAGAGGTGGAGAGGAAATGATATAATTTTGTTGATTGTATGCCATTAGTTATGGGGGATAATTTATGACAACTCCCCTAGCATCCTGAGTGATGACTGACTGTAAGTAAAACAATAAATCAGGAGTGGTGAGAGCAGAGATGATTACGATCGAATCTATTGAATTAGCGGCTGCCCTCGGCCATTACACGTATTGGAAAGACCTTTAAATGTCTACTGGTGTGCCTCCAGGGAGTGTGCTAACTATCCCATTACATACCCATAGGAAGCAAATTATTCAATTATATGTCTTCTAAAGTTATTCTCCCTCATGGCTTCGTTATTGAGCACTGCATCTTTTTCATACTAATCGTTGGGTTAATAAATGAATTTAGAGCTACCTTGTCTGTCTGCTGAAATGAAGTATGAACTGTGGGCTGTAAACCCCAAGGATAAGCAGAGCTCTTCATTCACGCTAATGCTCCTCAAGCTTGTAGGAAATTGCATACACTAAATTGACATCATATTTATGAAAAGTATTAGACTTGATTTATTAATCATTGATAGAGCTATATTTAGACATGGAGCAATTGGAAGAGATTTCTTTTCTATTACTCTGCAAGCTAATAAAGAAGAAAGTCCGCACGATGATGTAGATAAAGTAGCCGTAGCAGGCTGGTAAAGTAACGATTAAATGTTAATTTACTTAATGACGGTTTGGGGAAAAAGAAGAGCCCGGAACGAGTACTAACCTGATATAAACACATCGACCGCTGCCTGTGGATCGACGCTCTTCTCGTACGGGCGCCGCTCTCTCTTTAAAGCTCATCCCGACTTTAATATTTGTACACGCATGCTGGCTTACCAAAGCATCTCCATTCAGCCAGCATATTTAGTTCATCTGAGTTATCTGCCCGTCCATCCTTCTGTCCACTTTGCGACGTATGTCTGTTTCTCTGTGTTGAATAAATGCCATTTCTAGGTATAGATTTATTCTCTATAGTGAAATGGAGTGGCGCTCTGCCCACGGTCTGCTCCTGCCTTGTGCCCTGTGCTAGCTGGGATAGGCTCCTGGCCGATCAGCCGCGACCCTGAAGCTGACATGACGTGATGCGTTCTATACTGTATATGTGCTCAGCTAGCCATATTGGAGATCCAGAAAGGAACTCTCATTGATTGCCAATTGGCAAAGCATGGAAGCTCCTTAGTCAGTCACACCGGTGGGCTACCTTCTGTCACTCGTGGATGCTGACATCCTCTTGCTGGTCCTTCTGGGCTTTATGCACTCGACTCAGAAAGTCTTCAGACCCCTTTGCTTTGTGTACACTTTATTGTGTTCGTTGAATATTTGTGTGCCATTTTTGCCCCTCAGTAACCCATAATGAGAAAGTGATAGTGCTTTGTCTGTCTTGGCATGCAGGGATAACAGCTCGACTCACTGCTGTGTTTGGAGAGGATCCATGGACAGGCCTGGTGAGCTTCTGGGGCGGAATGGCCTGTGCCTTTCGTAATTATTCTAATGTTCGGATAGAAAGTGACAAAGACCATGGAGGGATGGCAGGAGGACCATCACAAAGTGCAAAGCCCGGGTCATGAGGTTTGGCCTCATATTGTATTGTTATTGGTGAATGCCTGGTGGACTGACAGGACGTTAGACCAAATCCAGAAGTCTAATAGCTGGAGTCCCACCTGGATGAAATGGGATTGTGTTGGCCGTGACCTGCCTAGGAGACCACCAGTACAGCCAAGGGCTTTTATACTGTATTTATAGTCACCGTCTGCACCGTCACCCAAAATGAACTGAGTGCGGACACCAACAGAAAGGGCTTGAGAAGGGCAGCTCTTCTCTTCAGTCCGTGTGTCAGGAAGGACGAGAGCTCAGGACTGCACCCCTCTGAGCACAGTGAACAGAAAAACAGCAGAAGGTAGCGTAAATACTGCAGGAGTACGGCGATGGCATGGCTGCCCCATCCCAGGGTTGGTTCCTGATTTGTAACCAATTAACTTTTGGGTCCCAGTAGCCCTGATCTGGATTAGGTGGGCTTCAGAATGTCACAGTAGTTGTGTTGCTGCATAAGACTGGCTTATGGGTGGGAGCCAGGAAATGTAAGGAGCTATAAAAGGTTTCGTTCATAGTCCTGAGCCGAGTGCTTCAGGAGGACCTTTCTGAATACAATACAATATAATACAATACAATACAATTTATTATTGTGTAGCCCAAAATCACACAAGAAGTGCTGCAATGGGCTCTTGACAGCCCCCCAGCATTGACTCTCTTAAGAAGACAAGAAAAAACTCCCAAAAAAAACACTAGTAGGGAAAATGGAACAAACCTCAGGAAAGGCAAAGACCCCTTACCAGGTAGGTTGGGCATGCAGTGGGTGTCAGAAATAAGGGGGTCAATACAATCCACAGAACAAGACACAAGTCATCCACAATACAATAGTGCAATGGAAATATTACTAATACAGAACAAATCAACAGTAGATGACATCCCATAATACGATTTAGATTTGTTCAGAGTTCTGGAGACCTCGGCCATTAAGCTGCCTCCCCCTATTGGCCCCTATTGAATAAGGCGTCTCTAAAGTTTCTGTCCTTTCTCGATGCACAAATATGTTTTAGTGTGTTCGGGACCAAGAAAGGACCACCAAAGGAGTGTAAGAACATAAAATGAGGGGAGATCGTTCAGTCCATTTGTCACTCATTCGTTTAGCTAATCGCTGTCCCAATATCTCATCCACAAACTTCTTAAAGGTTATCAAGATTCCTGCTTCAGCTCCATGGCTTGGTAGTTTGTTCCCAATGGCCACAACACTTGACATAAAGAAGTGGTTCCAGACCTCAGTCCTACATACACTTCCATCTTAATTTCCGCAAGTGTCCTCGAGTACGTGATTTACCGATAAGTTAAAAGAATTCAGGTGGATCTACTTTATCGATGCCTTTGAGGATTTTGAAGATCTGAATTCACACAGCCTCCTCTGCTTGTGACATCATCTATCATTGATCAATGAAGACAATGGAGATGTCAACATAAAGGAATCAATGACAGTCCGTGTGTACAAGCTGAAGTCATAGGACCACAGCCGTCCATTTTCTGTCCCCTATGGGGCCGCTGTAAAGCAGGGCCTGAGCAGCAATGGGCACAAGGCAGCACCACTGCTTGGATGGCACACCAGTATGTTACATGACGTACTCCGCCACACTGGGTCACTGTGAACTTTATAAAAGGTGGGCTCACCAGGCTGATGTGTCCTTCAAAACAGCCACTTAATTTAGCCATCCATGGGAGTCAAGGCCCTGATCTGGGTGCATTTGACCCCCAAAGAATGCCACTATAACCTTATGTGATGGGTGGGTGGGAAACAGGAGGAAACCCCACAGAAACACCAGGCAAGGAACACATGAACTCCACGCAGATCACGTCTGGCTTGGGTCCGTGAACCAGCAGCACATCCACTGCTCCACTCCTTCACAGATCATCTCATCACTTTCAACGCATACTTCGGGATTTCAGGGGCGTCCATCTTCACCATGAAACGAAATTCTGACAGGGAAGGACTAGAGAGGGTTGTCCTCCCGGTGGGTGTCTCCAGAAATTTCAATAAAATGTTCAGTTCCAGCTGCACTTGCGTTTTATGAGGAAGCCGACATTGAATGGAGTCTTCAACTCAGCTGAACTTTGACATTTTTGCATTAGGAAGATTGAGGCAAAGTGCGTCTCTGAATGAAGCCAGGCTCCGCATCGTCCTGTCACTTTGGGAAATTATGACAATCAGCCATGGTTGTGCTTCAGGGTGTTATTTTCCTGGAAGGCTGCTCTTCTTGTGGATGATTGGATTTGAGCACTCGGCCTCCTCTGCATTTCCTGTCTCTGCTTTGTTCTTTAGTAGACAAGCGCCCCCTTCTGATTTTCTTAATCGTTGTGGGTTTATCACAGGCAATGCTGTCAGAATCTCAGAGAAATCTTCATTTTAGTTAAAAGGAATCCAGCGGGCAACACGACACACACAAGCTGGATTGTTCTTCAGGTTTTTTTTTTATAAAAGTTAAACCCCACAGGTCCACAGGCCATTTTCACAAACTTTGGAAGTGATGCATTGATAGGTAAACCTTCTTGTTAGCCAATGTAAAAGTAGAAGGGAGAGGAATAACGTAAAAAAGTTGGGGGTCTGTCCAGATACCCAGTTTAACACAAACAAAAATGAAAATAACGAGCGTGAAATCCAGAGAATGTAACGGCACGTCTAGGGTCCCACAACATCTAGGCCTTAAAGGCTCCTCCTCAGCCACTTCTCATTTCACTTTGAGTGTCTCCTTCGGGAGCTCCGTCCTCATTAGAAACGGGATCTGCCAGGGTGGGTGGAAACGGTGGGACCTCCTGGCGAAAACCGGGAGTGACGTCAAAGCTCGTCACAGGACTCCTCCTCTGGTCAGCAAATCAGAAAGGAGGCACTAGTGGTCGTGCGCCCTCAAGCGCTTGTGATGGGCATGTTGCCTTATTCGAGCCTGGTAGACGCTCACCGGCAATGGAGCGCTTCGACTACTTCACCTCTCTCTTTTCATTTTCAAAGATCAATTTTTAGCAATGTGAAAAGTGAAAGCAACCCACAACAAAATGATCAATTACGTGAAAAACAAGAACAACAAAATGAGCGTTGGGGTCCCTGAGGATACCTCATTTGATTGAGTTGACCGAAGGGCAAAATGAAAAGAAAGCACCAGGGTGCTACTTAAAGATAAGCATTAACAGCATGAGAGCAAACTGCCAGAGGCACGGCACTCCAGGATCCCCCAATGGTGGTCCGATTGTGAACACTGACATCTGGTGGAGGTTTCATGTAAGGAGATAGGAAGTGACCTCGACAGTCTTCCAGCAGTTTCTCTTCCTCCACTCTAGGGAAACAGAAAGAACAAAAGTTAACAGTGGTGTTTCCTTTCCCATAAAACACACCTGAAGCTGACGTGTTTGACAACGGCCATTGTCAACCTGAAAGGAGTTGTTAAGTTCCTGCAAGGAGATGCCCAAACACACAAAGTCAGATGTGGTTTTCCTTCACAATTCATCTCATCACTTTCAGCGCGTACATCAGGATTTCAGGGGCATCAGTCTTCATCATGAAACGGAATTCTGACAGAGAAGGACTTGAGGGGGTTTTCCTCCTGGTGGGTGTCTCCAGAAATGTCAATAAGATGTTCAGTTCCAGCTGCAGTTACGTTTTATGAGGAAGCTGACATTGAAAGGAGTCTTCAACTCAGCTGATCTTTGCAATTTTTGCATTAGGAAGATTGAGGAGTGCATCTCTGAATGAAGCCGGGCTCCGCTATAAACTTAGTGGTCATTGATCAGAAAGTTATGTTAAATTGTGTGTACTAACCAGGAGCAGCGCCATTGCATAGTCGTGTTACATCGAGAAGGCACCTGCTGTGGTGTTTCACAAGCTAAACCCAACACGGTCTTCAGCTTGGGGTGCGGTGGGCCTCTTGAACCCGTGTACTGGTCAGTCCATTTTATTTGAGAAAGCCCAAATGTCAACCAGCTGACCCTCATTTTCCTATTAAGTGGGACTCCCTTGCGCCCACCCGTGTAAACATGGAGTCGAATGAAGTTAGGTGCCAGAAGGCCTGCACTAAAACTGTAACAGAATACGACCTGAAGAATCCACTTCATAGAAACAAACGGAAACCCTGGACACTGATAGCAAAGTCCCTTGTGAGTCATTATGGCCGTATGGCAAACTTTCACAAAAGCTCCTCTAATAAATAAATTAAACAAGCCGTTCTTTAATTAGGAGAAATGTGTTTAGTTTAGAGGTGACGTAAAGAGCTATGGGTGGTCTCATTCAAATATTCATATGCTGAGTGCTTGAGGGGCCTTCCTGAGAAATCGGATCTCATGTCCCAAGGTGGGCTCCCAGGAATGGCCTCCATGGTCCCTGCTATCCATCACTGTCCAGAGTTTTAGAGTCTCAATCCAGGTTTTAAAATAAAGGAATTAACAGCGTTTAATGTTTACCAGCTCAATCCCTCCATTTTTCCAGTCCAGGCAGCACTGCCTCTTGAATGTTCTACTTCTGAGTTACATCAATGGGTTTTATCAAATTCTGAAATATTTGTGAGCCGACCCTCCAGTCTGTGATAACGTTGCCATTCCACTGAGTTATAGAAGGTGGACTCACAGACCCCAGATCTCCCACCGCGGGTGACTCGTCAGGTTGTTTCGCTCTTCACGTATAATCACGCGAGGCGGGTCCGATGGTGATGTTGTGGGTTTGTCTCATTAACTGTGTTTCTAATGAGGTGAGGGAGTGTAAAATTTAAATAAAAACGCTACATGAAAGGTCCAGGGTCTGAGGTAGAGCACCACATTTTATTCATGTCAAGATGGAAAAAGCATTGAAGACAAGAATGAACGTCTTTCCAAAATAACGAGTCGGGGAACAAGTGTGACTAGTAATGAGCAAAAAGATTCACACAAAAGCAAATGCTTTCCCAAAAATACAAACGGCGCTTTGGTCCCCAGTGGAATTCGTGCCATTGACACAAAGCATTGAATTCCTATCTGGAAGTTTTTCAGTATTGAACTACAGATCTCCAGTGACAATAAAGACGAAAGGCTGCCGGAGGTGTGTGGATCCACAGCTAGGTAATGGCGAGCGTTGGGCAGAGGAGACTTTCAGTACACCCTGTGGGGGACACCCAGGACTGTGCGCCTTCGAGGGAGTCTTTGTGTGGGGAAGATGCAGCACGTCACATTTTAACAAACACTCCGCACTCCCATCTCATCGTCACTCGTACCTTCTTCAGGACAGCAAGTCATAAAGACTGACGACCATCTCTCAGATTATTTAGCATTAAATCTCCAGTTTTCATTCTGTACTCTTTAATGAGGGAGCCCCTTTGTGATTCAGTTTCAGCGTGGGCTGACTGCAGTACGACATAATAACAAAACACAGTCCCGTCAAAGGATATAACCCAGCTGAGAGTGACACGGCGTGAAAAGCGGCACTCGAGGTCTGTCTAAAATGGCACTTTATGGAGCGCACAACAGCAAATCAGGCCTGGAATGATTTACCTCAGAGTTACGTTAAGGAGTTCTTATCAGATTCTGAAATACCAATGAGCTGATCCTCCAGTCTGACGTAATCGAGCGTTGCTGTCCCACCGAGTTTTACAAGTTGGATTTTAGAGTTGAGGCTCACAAGTCTTCATGCCACTGACATGGTGTAGGAGATCACAGCGGATTTGTCTTAGCGCACTTTGATCTCATCTGACGTTGCCCCAAATACGGCTGTGAAGGCATTAGGAGTGATTGTAAATGCGTTTTTCAAGCAAATTCAAAAACGTACAAAAGGTAACGTTAATAGTCTTAACTGTTTATTCAAAGTACACTTGGGATTTTCTTAAAGTTATACCTTGTGATCTCTCAAAATGGATGCCATCATCTGACGGGGGTATTTTTACCTGCTGATTTGGGAGACTGAACAGCCTCCTCCTGAACACAATCGCGTCTGCGAGTGTGTCGTAAATTACACGAAACAGCCAAGTCGAGGAACCATCTGCAGTGTGTCTGTTTTCTCTAGTAACACACCTTCTCCTCAAATCTTTGGCTGGCAAACAGCTCACTTCATAAAATATGACTTATGTTGTGTATTCATTGGGGTTTGCGGTTTTCTGCTGACATAAGGGGATGCAGCAAGTTAGGCTCAAGGTTCAGCGCAGAATCTGCATGCTGCAAATGGCTTCGCGAGTCGGCTCCCATTGCCATTTCGATCTATCATTCTGATTGATCACGCTGTAATTGGCTATTGTTGAGGCTAATTTAACCCATTCTGCTTGCACATCCATCTCTGCTGTCTATTGCTCCTGACATTCGACAAATTACTTACTCATGCAAATCCTGACCCCGCGTAACCTTTTATGGTATTCATGTGTAATTATACAAATACTTTATGATAAATAAGATTACCTGATCTTCCATGTGTTCATTTACTTCTTGATGAAGGCAAAATTTAATTTACATGTAGATTTGTTCATACGCTTCTTTAATAAGTGCTGAGGTTTGTCTATTATGCACAGCAAATCCCTGTTAAGTGATTACCAGTGGAAGTTCTGATAGAATTGGAGTTTTTGAAAAGTCACACAATGAGCGAAGCATGAAGGTCAAGAGTAATCAGCAGCAGGTAATCTCCATTTTTAGAACAATGCATTGTGTCGGAATCACTTCATCTTAATCGATTTTAGGTTTTGTAATGCTTATCCTCCTTGCATTAATGTTATACCACGTGAGGCTGGCAGCTGTCTGTATTTTAAATAGAGAGGAAAGACACTATAGATCTATTATTTAGTGCCTGGTCTATCTATCTATCTATCTATCTATCTATCTATCTATCTATCTATCTATCTATCTATCTATCTATCTATCTATCTATCTATCTATCTATCTATCATATAGTGCCTTTCATATCTATCTATCTATCTATCTATCTATCTATCTATCTATCAGAAGGGACTGGGCGGTCTTGTGGTCTGGAATCCCTGCAGATTTTATTTTTTTTCTCCAGCCATCTGGAGTTTTTTTTTTGTTTTTTCTGTCCACCCTGGCCATCGGACCTTACTTATTCTATGTTAATTAATGTTGACTTATTTTTATTTTTTATTGTGTCTTCTATTTTTCTATTCTTTATTTTGTAAAGCACTTTGAGCTACATTTTTTTGTATAAAAATGCGCTATATAAATAAATATTGTTGTTGTTGTTATCTATCTATCTATCTATCTATCTATCTATCTATCTATCTATCTATCTATCTATCTATCTAATCCTGCCAACTAATCTATCTATCTATCTATCTATCTATCTATCTATCTATCTATCTATCTATCTATCTATCTATCTAATCCTGCCAACTACTCTATCTATCTATCTATCTATCTATCTATCTATCTATCTATCTATCTATCTATCTATCTATCTATCTATCTATCTATCTATCTATCTATCTATCTATCAGAGATAAATGTAAGGTGATATAGATCAGGCAGTAGTCAATAGTTGAAACCTTCATTTCAGAGATTTATCGAGGCCCCATGACTACTGAGTAGAACTGCTTTATCTCAAAACTTCTGTCTTCCTTACCTGAAAAATCTCAGACCATACTGGGGGTCCTGGTCTCCTGTCATATGATCCTTTCTTTTTCCAAGTTTATGTTTTTTTAAGAAACAGAAAAGCCCACCATTACCCACAGACTCTTCTAACTGAAGCCCTAACCCTTCCCGCTATTACACCCACCTCCAAGTAGTGCAGAACTGATATTTTGGGCAAAAAATGAAGATTCTTTAACTTAAAAGTAGAGTTCATTGACCCCAAATGAGGAAAAAGATGGAAATTCTCACTGCCGGCAGGGAAGTAGATGGTGGAAGTGATTTTGGATGGATTGTGTCTTCCAGCTACCCACTCGTCCTCCTGTGTGTTGCGGAGAACCTTGGAGAGCCTGGTCTGTCTCCTCTAACCTTAACCTTAATTGCTGCAGGGATGCCTTCTTTCTGCTCTTCATGTGTTTTTCTCGCAGGTGTGGTCCATGAATTCTGCCGGGATGTGGCCAAGTATTTGGCGTTGGACCCAAACTGGAGCAGCACCCCACCAAAAGGTATTGGAATTCTCACCTCTACTGAAATCCAGGCTACCTCGACACAAGTCAGCATGAGTCTTCCATCAAAGCCCAATGTTGTAATCAGCTTGTATCGGGGATTTGCTCACCATTATGGCACATACATGATGGCGTCTGCTCAGTCTGCTCAGTCCTTTCTTGGCCATCTTGTAGACATTGTGACAATAAGTTACTGAAGCCTGGCACGTCAAATCATGGTGACTGGTTAGAGAGGAGTGAGGGGGTGTAGTGTTAAGGATCTTGAACCAGTGTCCAGGACTGCTGTGATGAGTGAGGTGTTTGAAATGTCAGACAAGCCAAGCCTGTGGTCACGGGTCTCATAAGAGTGACATCCATTGTGTAACGAGATTCAGGGCTACGGGTTAGGAAGCTGAATAGGAAGAAAGGTTTATGGAATTATGTTGAGAAACTGGACTGATCTCTGGTTCTGACTTTGGCTTCAGTTAACATTTTCTGTCCCAGTCATCCCCATTTCTCTGTGACCCTTTCCATTCGCACCACCACGGGTCAATCTCTGTTACTAGCAGTAACGGCCCACAATGGCATCTACCAGGCACGAAGAAGCCTTCACAGAGTGCTCTACAGCTCATGGGGACACAAACAACTGTGAGCGCCACCTGCTGTCCGTCACTGCACTCTGTACTGCTGACCACAGGACTTTGATCAAAGCATCGCCTGTCCCTTATCTTGTATTTGCACGTGTCCAAAATGGACTCCTTCTTTGTGTTCTGTCTTCACTTCCCTCCTAACATGTAGTGAGAAGTCGAGAAGTTATTGGCAAACTGAAAGATGACAATATGCAAACTTTCAAGGCAACTCAGGCCCCTTCTTCAGGCTCGATGGAATACAGAAACTGGAGTTCCCTGAGTTTATATACACACTAGGACAAGAAACAACATCGGGAAATCTTTAAGTGAGAAATCTTAAAAGAAAAAGAATGAATAGACTCGTTCAGGCTAGGGTTCATTTAACAAGACAGAAGAACAACGTCTGGTCAAGAGCTTTGAATAAGATGACTGTCCAACAAAGTCTTTAGAAGTTTCTGATGAGATTTTCAATCCAATGTGGGCCTGTAGTCAGGTTGTCTGTCAGTCTGAGAGATCCTCATATTTGGCCATAAAACTCTTGTCTTTATTCAAGCCATGTCGTAATGTGTTACAATTTCACACGAGTTTCACTTGCCGTTCTTTTCTCTCTTGCTGTGTTCTGAAGTTGCCCATAAGCCCTGTGACTTTAAAGTCCCTCTCACAGTGTCCATGGCTACTGAAGTGGGCTGTGACAGGAACATCTGTGTCGCCACGTTTAATGTGTCACCTGTGGAAATTCATTCCCTGGCGGAGTGTTTGTCCAGTTTCTCCCACATAGAGTGCAATGTCAGGACATTTCATGCAGAGAATTAGGGAGGCCACATTAGATGATCGGCAGGAAAATGACCCCTTTATGTGATGTTCTAGTCGGCCGTGTGGTATAACTGTATTATAAATGTGGGCACACGTTTGACATCTTTTCTGTAGGCAGGGAGATGTGCCATCTTCTGTTGGTTCACTTAGGGTGCTTCAGATAATTAGTGGCTGAAGGTTTGGTGGTGGTCTGTGTGCCAGGAGGGGAGGTTCAGGAAATCCCTTTTTCAGTGTTTGGTCGTTGTTTAGAATTGGTTGAAGTTCTTTTAGAATTTTTCAAAGTGCTAAAATAAATTAGATGTAGAAATAACATTTGTGTTTTATTAAGTGATTGACTGCCTCACACACTAATAAAGCCCTCACACGAAGCTGATTTGGAATCTGTGGGGATGTGGAGCAGCGGTGACGATTACCACCATTGTGCCAGTCACTTATTATTCTTCATAAAACAGCACACAATATCCAGAGTGTTGTTTATGTTCTACGTATCATTGGGACCACTAGTGACGCACACATTGCTTGCCTTTGTTTTCTTGGGCCAAGAAGGTTGTCTGTTTTGCAGAAGCTTCTAGAAAGTGACAGTGAAGCTTCGAGTTAGACGTGGCTTGGTTTGTTGTATCTCCTTAAGCCATAAACAGTGTTTGGACATTTGAGACACCGCCATTGCTTGACGCCAGACACGGTGGGGCACTGCAGCTGGAACTCTGTGACTCCAGACGTCTGCACTCGCTGATGGACGGCATCTGGAGCACCGTGAGCACCTCTGCTCGTCTCTGTCGACTTCTACTTTGGGTCTCCTGACATGGAGAACACGCCAACTTCACCCAGATGGCGTTGGGGCTCCACATTCAAACCCCAGACGCTGGATCTGGAGCCAGCAGTGCGGACCACTGGGCCACCCAGATGCTAATTCAATCCCCTCCTGTACCTTCTTGTTTCCCTTGTTATCCTGTTTCCAACAGTTTCTATTTTATTTTCCAGCAGAACCTAAAATTTGGAAATATGGGCAAGCATTAGAGGATCAGGGCTTCATCAAAGTGAACAGGGATAGGATTCTGTGTCCGTCTCCCCTCGGCCTGCGTGCTCTCTTTGTTCTGGACAATAGGCGTAAATTATTCAGCGGCAAGTCATCCGACACCGGCTCCAACACAGCCGATCTGTTTAATGCAGCTGATGGCAGCCCAAGGCAGACCCCGTCGAAGGCGTTCACTGTGCGAGTCAAATATGGAGTAAGAAATGCCATGGAGGTGCTGAAATCGACAGCTGGGAGCAGGAACAGGAGCGAGACCACCATCTTCTGTTGCTGCCTTTCATGACGTCCACAGCCACCCCAAGAGATTACAGGGGTCCGCCATCTTTACGTGACACAAGAATCAAAACAAAAGGCAAGAGAAGCCGACCTGACAAGCTCTTCAGCTCCCAGAGAAGGGACCCGGCCCTGAAAGGTGAGTGCATTTTAACTCTGGCCTGCGCATGGCGGGCGCCTCCTAAGAAAATGACCAAATACGCAGGACGCTGCTGAGAAGGGAGTAGAGCTGGTCGTCTGAGGGCTGACTTTGCTTGTTTAAAAGTGTGTGATCAGTCGAGTAGCTGCTCACGGACCCCTTTAATAATGCAGCCGAGACTTGAAAGAAAGGCAGTAATTAGGTTGTCCATGGGCACTACCCTCTGTTCTGGGAGTTTATCTGTTCTTTAGCGTTTCTTCCATGATGCCATTTTGCACGTCCTTCGCTACTAAGTGATGTCCCATATGTGACAGTATTTATACCTGCACGATGCTGAAGGTTACCCTCCAGATTTCTGGATTCTTTTAAGGATTGAGCGAGTGAATTTGTGAGGTTTTCCTTTGGGTTTCATGTCCTTGAGTTTGACGCGTGCGTAGTCCTAACTATAATAAACTATAAAAATATGGTGTTCACCAGAAGTAAAATCCGTGCCATAAGCACATCTTTTCATCTCATCGGCAACCTTAACTCCAAATACAAAAGCCTGGCAAGATCTACTCTGGTGCAAAGTGTGCCGGAATGGCGTCACCCCTGTAAGCACATCAGAGGAGCAGTTAGAATAAGTTGGTCTGCCAATGAGGGACCCTGGCCTGGGTGGGCTTACGGAGCTGAGAAAGCGAGCCCAAGTGAGTGGTGTGAGGAGCAGCCATAAGTGTGAATGTGCAGACAGGCCGTGCCCGAGGCAGAGGAGACGAGAAGATCAGGTCGACTGAGGAAGGAGACGGAGGGTTCAGCTGCAGATCATCTCCAGTATTCGTTACGTTACACGGCAAAACAAATTTACAAAATAATAATTGTAGTGGATCTTCAGTTTCAGAATTACAAACCAAATTTAGGGGCAATTTCATGAAACTGTATCTGTTTTGCTCCCCGTTGATCTTGGTGTTGTGTTTCAGCCGGGGTTCCTCCACTGGTTGAGGTTCAGATTCTTTTCTTTTATATCCTTTTTGTTCACTTTTGATTGTTTTGTTTGTGTTAATATTATTATTTATACAACTGCAGTTTTTGTCAGTATGGTTGATCATTTCGTTTCTGGGTGTCTATGTATCTTGTACGATTTTCCATGTGTTTTGTTGGGTGGTATCTCAAGAGGTGGGTCCACTTGTCAATCACCATGAGGGACTGGCCTACAAAAAGGCTCAGGAAACCCACAGTCCCTTGCGGTTCATTGTATGTGCTGGCCTTGATGAGTCCTTATGATGATGATTATTGCTGTTGTTTTGCTTTACTGGATTTGTGATCTCTCGCTTTGCTTTTCAGCCCTCTGGATTTGAGTATTGGGGTTTGTTTGCCACTGGCCTTCTGTGCTTTTTATGCTCTTCTTTGTTCTGCAGAGCATTTTTGTGTAAAATAAATCATTTGTCTGCCATTTGTTTTTACAAGCCAAAGGTTGATGGATCCATCCACTTGTGGGCTTCTTGTTATTATTGCTGCGATTTAAACTAAGGTACTCCTGACATCCTGATACTTATCAATACCTGCCAATCAGCCTTTTTCCATGTCTTTTGTATTTTGCATCATCACGGTCACAGAAAGTGTGTAAAGCTCAGAGCTGTTTGGTATTGCAGATGAACTAACTAACCAATGACACTGGCTCTTTCAAAAATCTAAAGTTTTACCTGAGAAAAAAATGAAATGCCGTGTAAGATGATTTATTCAGGTTTATTGGCAAGGGTACAGAGTACAGCAAAATTCCTATTTGCATGTTTGACCAACACACAACATATACGCAGTGAGAAGGAGTCACAAACATGTCAAAAATGAGTTGAGGTCTCCAAAATTACCCATAAAGGCAGGTCAGTACAGTATTAAAAAAAAAAAAAGTCCCAAAAACATACGAAGGGATGGGACAACTGCAAACCCCTGGCCAGTAACATGAAGGGCAACAAAAATATCAAGAAAATCCAAACTCAAGTTGGTACATAACAGTGTGCCACTTTTCATTCCATAGGTTATGTAAAATATAACGGCACAGACTAGAATAGGTGGGCCTGGGTCAGTGGTCCATGGTCTAAAGTCTACTCATTTTGTTTCTTTTTGGTTGCCGGTTGCTCTTGTCGGCCATTGTGGTTATTTCTTGTACGGATGCAGTATAGGCACTCCTGATGTCCTGTCCTTCATGCGGCCTCTCGTATGTATTGTCTTTATCGTTTTAGTTGTCAGAAGAAACATCAGCAAAGCAAGCAGTTCACGGCCTTCAACCTTTCCCAGCGTATCGAGTAGAATTGGAAATCTGCACTTCCTTCCTGTCCTGTTGCAGGGAACCAGAGACAAGGCTGGTGACTCTGCCATCTGCGCCCTCCCATCAAACACCTCCAAGTGTACTGAATGCAATACTGAGGAGTGCCACACCACTACAAAAAAAAAACAAGTATGAGATCAAATTCGTTCTGATTTCTAAAAACTCTGAACTGTGAGCCTGAGCTGCCTTGAAGAGACTTGGACGGCAAACACGTCTGGCGCTGGAATCTCAACTGAAATTGTGTGAAAGTCGATGTCTTTAATAGATTTGATTTTAGATGGGGACTCTCATCTCAGTCACTGATATAAAGTGTGCATTACAAAGTGTGACCAGCAGGAGGCGCTCAGTCAGACAAAGCATTTCTTTATTTATTTTAGTTAGGCAGACTTTGTTTCATTTTATTTTAAAATTACACATTACAATAGCCAGAGCAGCCGCCCAGGCCGAGCTCGCCACGGCAGTCTGGAAGGGTCAGGCTTTGTGTGCCTCTTTCAAGACCCCAGTAGGGGGTACACTGATGTGTGTTGTTTTAATTGTCAATTTAATGTTTGCCTTGATATTTTTTTGACTCTGACTTTTTTGCTGTTGTTATTTTCTATTACATCAACAGTACGTTACATTTTGAGGTTTGTGTGACAGACGACTCTATTATGTGAATTATCTACATTAGTGGGCGCCATACTGTTGTCCACAGTTCTGCCCATTGTTAGTCACATACTGTAGGTGGACAGTGATGTGACACGTGACTTCATCCTAGCTCCACTATAAACGATGCCAGCGTGTTCTACTCTCCATCTGGACTTTGGACTCGTCCAGAAATAAAGAGCCGCGAAAGCCCAGCACTACAGCAGTGAATGAAAAGCAAACAAAACAGAAAAAGCCACAACTTGGCCAGGAATTCTGACACCGACTTTCAAAGAATATTTGGGTTTGGGTCGCGTTGGATTGCCCTTTGCTGGCAACTCCTTTTTGTCTTGTGAGCTTTACGGAGCTGCCTTTATATTTTATAAAGATTTGGTGGTTGACCTCAAACCTAGCCGGGGTTTGATGGTGATATCTCCCTCTAGTGGACATTATTGAAACTTTTTGGAACTCATTTGACAAATTTGTTACGTTCATAGGGTCTTTGCTGTTTCTTGTCCAGCGTTCCTGTATCGGTATGTTGAGGCCTCTGAAGTGTGGACGTCCTTTGGTCCCCATTTGTTAACGCATGCATCTCTTGTTCTTTAAGGTGTGAGCTTGTGATCCACAGCATCCAGACTTTCCTGAGCGCTGTACTCCTGGATCTCCAGAAGTGAAACATTTTGGAAAAGCACTGACTTTTAATTCTACTGGCCTTCAGCCATATACAACTTACAGCATCCAAGTTATCAGTCACAACTCAGCCGGAAATTAAAGGATCTCAATGGATCAACTTTACCACAATGAAGGAAGGTAAGTGTCACAAGGAGATGGACATGGTCAGTTTAGCTAAAGAGTTTCTCTTAATTGGCACAAAGATGGCACAAGTTAGATTGCGATTCCATTGTTTAACTGCCCAGCAGGTCAGGCCTGGTTGTTAGCGGAATTTCATGAACTACTTACAAAGATCTCAATGTCCTTGGACTCACGATCATCATGACCGATACACATTCAGATAATTTATGTTTCTCTTGTGACTGTTTTTCCATGTTTTAGAAGAATTTTGACATAAAAGATGAAGAAATAGAGTTGTAACGAGTGATAAACTAGGACCATCAAGTGAAACTCCTCATTTAAACACTGCAAGACTCCAGGCCAGATTATTATTAAAAAAAGATTTATTAAAGCTCACAACAATAATACAATAATCATTCACTCATTGGTGGAGAATTTTTCAAGACACACTCTCGAGTTCTGCTTCACGCTGTGGACTCGAGGATACACATTAAGAGGCCAAAAGAAAGATGAGAGCCTTGCCGTATTCCAGCCGCACCGACCCGACTCGGCCCTTTACGTCCATCTTCTGGAGGTATCTTTTCTGGTTCATTCGGCTACCTTATTTGGTCTATTTGGCCTTTGGTCTGCCTCTTTGTAGACGTTTGTACAAATCTGTCAATCGGCCTCTTGGTCTGTTAGATAGAAGGCCGTTCTGTTCCTTGGTGATGCAATTCTTCCTTTTCTAGTTGTAACATTATTACTGTGTATCATATAATATACAGCACAGATGACAAGGGGCCTCATGCATAACACCATAAGTAGAATTCATGCTAAAACATGGCGTATGGACAAAACTGGAAATGTGCGCACGTACAAAAAATTCAAATGGATAAAACTGTGCGTACGTCAAGTTTGACACACTTCCCATTTATAAATCCCAATGAACGTGAAGTTTATGCACATGTAAGCACCTATAGCTCCACTCCGACTCCTCCTAGAATTTTGCATATCTGAATATGCAAATCAATATAAATAGCTGTTCAGTGTTTTGTTAAAGAACACTGGCAAAAGCACATGGAAAAAAAAGACTTTCAGTAAATGTGAAGTGGGGGCAAAGAAAAATGTATTATTGTTGGCTTAAGCAGTGGTCTAAGCAACAAAAGGAAGCTAACTGAGTGATACAGCGTGGCGGATCCACTCGAAAGTCCAAGTTTATAAAGTCATACAGATCCCAAAATAAAAAAGAAGTGGTCAGATGTCAAAGTCGCTGTGAAAAGTGAGTCTTAGCCCGCCGTCTGCTTAATCTGTTTCACACAATATTACCAAACCTGACCCTCGTACCGAGGATGCAAATCCACGTGGTGATGGTGCTGCTGTGCCCAACACATCTTCAGACGCTGGCTACGCACAAACCTCTGCCTTGGAAACCACCGAACAAACGTCTGGATGTGATGCAGTAGAGATGTGGCCAATGAACTAAGGAATAGAAGGGCTGCACTGTGCGATGTTGACCACAAATGAAACAAATTGATCAAACAATAAATGCTGCATCTGCTACTAACTTTCAAACGCAGTTGTAACATTGTCAGATTTGGCTGATCATTTGGTGGGTCAGTTTCATCATAACGCATCTCTTCAGATATGGGCCAGCCACGATTATATGTGCAGCACACTACATGCTGGCACAATGCGACACACCGTATGTTCTGTGCACTCCAGAGCAGCACATTAACAGGGTGGAGTTGCTTTCTATTTAAATAAGCAAATTCATTCTCTGAAGGTGCCTTTGTACTGGAGCATCAGCGCCGAGCGCCACAACAAATCGATTCTCTGCTCTTTACTTTGAGGCGACTCTCTATCTTTAAGAGGACTGCTTGCCTTTTGACGCACTAGTTGGAAAAAGCACCTGCGACTGTGTGGAGCTGCCATTTTTATAGGATCTCCTGCTATAAGCCATGCAATGCCAGCTCGTTATTTTGGTGATTCACCCCTGGCTGAAGTCACTTGTCCAGCATCATTGCAATAGCAATGTGTGTGCAGCTGACCACTCCGATTACATTTGGAAAACCGGGCATTGCTGCAAATTGTGCATTGATGTTTCTCAGTTCAACCACAGTATAAGGAAATCTTATACATCTGGATGACAAGCAGACAGCACCATCCTATGCCCAGAGGGGACTGGGCGGTATCATGGTCTGGAATCCCTACAGATTTTATTTTTTCTCCAGCCGTCTGGAGTTTTTGTTTTTCTGTCCCCTGGCCATTGAACCTTACTCTTATTCGATGTTAATGTTGATTTATTTTTTTATAATTATGTCTTTCATTTTTCTATTCTTTAATATGTAAAGCACTTTGAGCTACTGTTTGTATGAAAATGTGCTATATAAATAAATGTTGTTGTTGTTGTTGTTGTTATACAGCTGGCATGGGGCATCTCAGTGATGACTGAGAAATACTCGATCGGTCAGTGAGTTCACGTTGAAAAGCTCTTGTGGCTAAAAACCCGAAAGTGGACAGAACTGGCAAAGGAGAATGTAGAGCCTAATTTCTCAAAGTCTGCCCTTGTGAAGCCGGCGCCAGTTCAGCACACGGTGCCAAGAGGAGAGCTCTTGGAAATCGAAAATCGACTCAGAAGCCAGTTATCATCCTCATCTATAAATACGAGGCACTCTCTTCTAATTCTTCCATTGGTGATGTCTTCTAACAACGCTAAAGCAGCTCTGGTAGTTGGAGTAGTTTGGTCATTCTGTGCACCATTATATTGTTACAGAATATTTACAATCAAGTGAATTAAATTTGTAAATGATATGCAATTCATTTCGGTGTATCTGATAAATCCCACGTCATGGATGCGAATCTGAAAAAGAAGGGAAACAACACAGACATGTGGCACTGCTTGGACGGTGGATGCCACCCGTTAACAAAACCAAGCAGAAAAGTGCGTATGCCGTGAAAATGTGCGCAGCTTTATTTTTTAGTTTAGTGAGCGTGGAAACGGGCGTAGACATTGTTATCATTATTTATTTATTGACCCCCTTCAATCGTGTTTCAATATTATTCTAATTTCAATTCAAATTTCATGTTCACTTTTGAGTTTGTTTAGGTGCATTTTAAATTACCCGGTTATTCACAGAAACATGGCTTCTGAAATGAAATTAGATTAGAGAAACTGTAGATTTCCAGCGAGTAACCCAAGTATGTGGCCATGTAAACCCTTAACCGGGTTACTCTTAGGATTTCGCTGCCTGCCCAGGTCTTTGCTTCACACACACTTCCAGCAACCATGATGAGAAAGCGGTGCAAGCGTCCACAAGCTTAACGTCTTCAAGCAAAGCCTCGGGCGATGCCGTTATTCCTTCTGCTGGTAGAAATATTTTGGGAGCCGTTACTTTTATGTTTGTTGAAGAGTTGAACGAAGATAGTTAAGCTCAGCAGCACAGTTTTAGGTGCCGTGTTGGGGTAACACACATTACATAGTCCCATTACTTTTTAAAGTGACGAGTAACCAAATGCAATTCTTCATTTTACTGAAGTAAAATGTTATTCTTAGCCCAACAGCACATGGTGTCATGGCACGCCACTCCTTTGCAGGGCTCAATGGCATTGCCAAGCAGACAAGAGTGTGCCGCGTGCAATCCAGTCACAGAGACATATTAAGAAAGTGAGAGCCTAGTCTTTATCCAGCTCCTTGTTCCAAATGCGTTGAAACGGCGTGATCAGGTGACACAGATCTCAGTGTCCATACTTTGAATCTTTGGGGGCTCAGGTTGGGGGTGTTTAAAGGTGATGAATGTGATTTAGTTCACGATGGATGAAAGACTCAGTCCATTTATAAAGCACAGATAAACAGTCACAGGCTCCACGCTTGTTTTCAGATTTACGGTGGCTGATGAGGACGTTTGGCTCGTTTTTGTGCAGTTTAAGAACGTTGGAGAAATCCAGAAGTGGACACGGGTTGGGTGTATAAAAAGGAGGTTTTTAAAAATCCAGCCAAAAGTAAAACACGAAGAAGAAGAAGGTTTCTGCCATAGCGGGTTACTCGCCTTCTTCTGGTTTTGTGTGTGGATTGTACAGTAAACGTACTCAGTGCCGGATGATGACGCCTAAGGTCGACACACTGCATATACAAACTCGGAGTTGTGTTTTATGACTACAGTAATATTGCTTTGCTGTCATTTTATTGATAAATATGTCACTGTAAAAGAAGTAATTAAGCACTAGGTGTCTTTCACAGTTTTCAGCCAGTGAGGATTTTTCACTACAAGTCCTGACTTCCAGTACATACTGTATAAAATCAGGAGATGAAGGGCTGCGGGACGTACTTCATTTATCTCATAAAGCATATATACTCTGTCCCTGTGTGTGTATAAATCTCTATCTATTTATTCTGATGTCTGCTTCACTTTACATCTCCCATATCTACCATGGACACACACTGGGACCTCTGTGGTGGTCTGCCTCAGCACTTCCGAGGAGATCCTTTTTGATGTGCAGGTTTCTCATTGTAGTCTTTCACCTTGATGTAATTACTTCATCCAGTCCATCTCTCCTTTATCTGAAGTGCTTATTCCAGTTTGGTGGGACGGGAGCTCCATGGCTCAGGAGACCATGCCAGGTGCCAGTCCACCACAGGCTGACATGGCCAGATTGCTTCTGTGTGGACTCTGCAGTTCACTTAACCAACAGGCCTTTTGGGATGTAAGTTGAAAGCCGATGCCTCAACACATGGGTCACAGTTACATTTCTTTACGTCTTACTGTGGATCACTCTGCTCTTTGCGCCCATCTTGAACGTTAACATCCTCAGGCCCACTCCGTCCAAGTCATGGTCATGGGTGGCACTGAATTTTCCAAATCCCAAACAGAAAGTTCAGGTAGGTGAAGGGACTTAATCCTGGTCAGCTAGGGTGTCATCTGCGGAGACTGAACCGGCCTTTTTTTTTTTTGCACTACAGGCCAAAGTCGTCTCCACTTGGCTGTGCTGCTCAAACTCCCTGTCAGTGTGAAACAGCAGCCCTCAAACGAGTCCCGGGTTCTTGATAATGAAATGCTAATGGCTGTAAAAGTCATATCAGCTAACATGTCCTTCTCTTTGCAGCACCGCAGTACCGAGCGCCTTTCAGCGTCATCAGTAACCTGACCACCATCTACCTGGACTGGAGTCACTCCTTTGTCCTCAACGGGGAGCTGAAGGAGTACATTCTGACCGAGAATGCCGTCTGGCTGTACAGCGGCCTGCGCAGCAGCCTTCACCTGCCGAGAACTTCGGACAAAAGTGAGCGTGCCAAGCGGCGAGTAGCCTGCCCCATTGTGTGACAAGTCCATTATCCATTCGGTACTTCAGATAGTCACCCGTGGTGCTCATTGCTCTAGTTAGGGGGACACTCATCTGCCGTGATGGTGGTGCTTTGTTACAGGAAAGCTGATAGTCGTGTTACCGGAGCTCCTCTAGGCCCATGTAGGCCACCCCAGCTCCATTAATATTAATATGGGCTTCAAGCTCCACAGCACCAGGCCTCACAGCATGAAAAGGAAAGGCATTCACTTTTTAATACTCACTCGGCGAGTGTCCAGTGAAGACCCAGGACAGGACTCGGGACATCCTGAAGCCTCATTGCTCTTTTCTTCTCTTGGCAGCACTGAAGTTCCAAGTGACATGCATCACAGACACTGGAAAAGTCAGCACCCCGGTGATCAAATACAACGCGGCAACTGGAATCGGTAGGTCGACGACTTGCTGCGCTCAGTGCCGAGTCTGGATAATTTAAACAGGTGGACACGGGGTGTTTGGGCACCCTGATGCTATTGGATGGGTCTACCTCAGCTAATGACAGCACACCCGAGATGGCGTGAAGTGTTACACGCTCGACCAACGTCGATTCATCCAGGGAGGTGACCCCCAGTTGGCTGGCAGGGGGTACCTAATAAACTGGCCAGACTGAGAAATTATGCTTAGGCTGGAAGATTTTATTAAAAAAAGAAAAAATAATAATACGCATATTTAAACGTTAAAGCTGCAGTGATTAGCACTGCCACCTCAAAGCTCCACAGTCCTGCATTTGAAACCCAGGGTGGTCCTGGTCTGTGGTTGGTCTGTGCAAGGTGGGCTCTTGTCAGGGTACTCGGGTTTCCTGCCTATCACAAAAGACATGGGGATTCTAAGATGTCACCATATGATTGGCTGAGATGTGCCGTTCAATCCTGCGTGTGCTGTCTGGGTGGGCTGTGGCCCTTCATAAAATGGAGGACTAGTTCAGGCCTTCATGCTACATAAAGTGACACTCTCAAAAATGGGTGACAGAGGCCATAGCCTGGCCTGGCAGCATCAGGGATAAGGTAGAAACTGACCCTGGATGGGGAGCCAGTCGATCACAGAACCCACTGATGCCAGGCCAGCGGGAGGAAACGCCAGGGCACCTCAACAAAAATATGCTTCAAATCCCAGAGTACGATTAAATTAAATTAAATTAAATTAGTGTGAGAATGTGAGCTTTTGATTCCTGACAGGTGTGCATGTGAGTACTTGTGCATACACACACACACCAGAAGATGGCATCAAACATTAGTCCTAATGCTATGTGTCACGCAGGTCCTGTGGAATCGTCACCTGGAGGGAAGACTGGCATGCAAGGGGTGAAAACGAAGTTCTACACGGAGCTTTGGTTCATCATCCTGATGGCCGTCCTGGGACTCATTCTGCTCGCCATCTTCATTGCCCTGCTGCTACAGAAAGTTCTGAGTAAAGCTCCCTTTGTAAGAGAGAGGCCACCCTTGGTGCCACTTCAGAAAAGAGCACCCGCAATCAGCGTTTACCCACCAAGTGACACTGGCATGGTGAGTGAGAGAAAATAAAGTCAATACAATTTGAAGAAATAACAAAAAACGCTGTTGGCAATTAAAACCAAGGGGTTGGCTGCAGTGCACATTCGCCACGGGATCATCCCGAGCTGATCTCGTCCAGTTGCCTGCGTGATTCATGAGGATCTCTGTCGGCTTTAGTGCTGTTGCGGTGGGGTAGAAGCAGCAAATCATGGAGACTAAGGGCCATCACAGTGTGCATCCTGGAGCCCACGAAGGGGAACTTGAATGACATTGTGAGTGGCACTGCCTGACATTATACCCTAGGGGACAGCAAGTAAAGCCCCATACGTCAATTGAAACCAAAGGTATAAACCTATACATGCTGCCTATTGATTGGCTGCCCAAATCAGGTGACCCTGCAAGATTTCGAACCTGACAAAAACTTGTGAAGGAATCGTGCCGTTCCCAGTCACGTACCTTCACGTCCTTGGCAGCAATGAGATTGAGCCATTAAATGTGGAAAGTGCTAAGCTCGAAGTCGTGTGTGACGCTGTGGTGTGAGGCCAGCCTAACACAATTTGTGTCCCACCCATCGTCAGCAAACCTACCATGAATCCCCTGAACCCTGAAGTGCAATATGTAGAAAACAAAAAGATGTTGCATGCGCAAAAATCAGATCAATAAACCCAACAAAACCAAAATGTGGAAAAACACATTGAGATACAAAAAAACAAACACATTCAAAGTGACAGACACACGAACAGAAAACAAAGAACGTGAACAAAACAGAAAGGAATAAAAACGGCACAACACAACCAACCAGAAAAGACAGACAGAAGGGGGCTCATCGTAGGGGACGTGAAATCACGAGAGGTGTGCGATTACCGCAGTCCTGCAGGTTCCTTCCAAATCCAACACGACATGAGCTAACGGTTTGTGAAATTCAACAGAACCAAACAGCAGCAGCGTTTTCCACTTTGAACACAAATCTAAATTTATGAGGGTATTTTGCAGAATAGACAATCGTTTCTGGGATGCAGTAACACTGGTTTAATCGCCACACCTTCTTATTATAAAGAAAGGGGATCAGGAAATGGCTGGGTGGACCTTTAACTGCGCCTGGTGACCAGAGCTACGAGCGGCTCGTCTGTAGGTTCAGACTTGGTGTTCCACCTGTTTGTTAACTTCACACTTTTTATTTTTTAGTTTGACTCTGTTCCGGAAATATCAGCATCTTCGAGTAGTGTAACCCTTAAAAGCTTTACACTACACCTGGAGGTACCGTGTGTGTGTGTGTGTGTGTGTGTGTGTGCGCGCTAACCCTTTGTTAATCAGGTCACCCTCAAAGCCAATCCTCCATTTCTCTTTCTTTTTTTTCTACTTCCACCAATGAGGCTGCTCCATCTAAACTCCTGTCCCTTATGAAGACACTCCATCCCCAAAACTTGGGGGCTTTGCTTTCAGGGTGACCAGCATGATGACTAAACTTCAGGACTGGATGTTCTGCTCCTGTTGCTGACTGTGGTGTTTTCAGCTTTTCTTTGCCTTTTTATCCTTTAACATTCCACCTCTCAAAAGAAGCCCCTGTGGGCCGAGGTGAGAGGCCAAAGTGACAATGCTTTACAATAATTTAACGGGTGTGGACGCGTGCTTGGTGTCCGGTGTGCTCTTTTATCTTCAGTTGTTTATTTTCTACTGACTTTATTCCCATTTCTGAATATCGATGCTAGATGATCGATAACAAAACCATTCC
The DNA here is from genome assembly GCF_016835505.1 of Polypterus senegalus. Classification (NCBI taxonomy): domain Eukaryota; kingdom Metazoa; phylum Chordata; class Cladistia; order Polypteriformes; family Polypteridae; genus Polypterus; species Polypterus senegalus. The sequence goes on along the minus strand of NC_053169.1, from coordinate 103,366,022 downwards.
CGGCAGGCCAGAAACGCTACCCTGCCATCTCCATAGAGTAACGAGGTCTGACAAAGCCTCTGCTCTCTCTAGGGATTGACGGACCCCAAGTCTGCTGCGGCCAGACGCCATGGCGGTAACAGCGGGGATCGACGCATGTCAGTTATTCATGTGCCAAGTGAAAGCCAGCTAAGCCGCGTCTACTCACAGAGTTCCCTTCATCGTAGTGTCAGTGAGCTCATCCATGACAAGAAGTCTCTCATCGAAGACTCTGTGTGGGACAACATTGGGCAGAACCACAGCGCCAAGGTAAGTTAGAAAATGAGGGTTTGCTTTGAATTTTTTCAACAGAAACGTGAAATTGTTTTAATAATAGTGATGGTGCAACTTTGGTCAAGTTTAGTAGGTTGCACTGTACGTGAACGTTTACAAAGAATATAAACCCATAAGAGGTTCCATGGCGGTGCAGGCATCAACCCTGCTGCTTCACATTTAAACAAACCAGAGTCTGATTACCATTGACTGTCCAATTAAGTGTGAATGAAAAACATTTGGAAGTTGTGATAAGCACTGCTGCCCATCTCCACATACCAGTATGCCATGCTGAGGTCTTGTCAGCAGACGTGCACGTCACTATTTAAGAGAAATCCCAAACCGCTAGTAGCCCATGAAGATTAGGACCATGGCTGAGTTTTGGTCACATCTCTAGTAGCTTCTCATTATAACAGACGATCATCAGCCACTGAGGTTGGCTCGTCGCTCAAAAGTGGACATTTGCAGCTAGTCGATTCACTGCACGTGCCTCCTGTGAACAACTTCTAAGTTCGTGCGAGTGACCCAGTGCTTGACACAACCGACAGAGCTGCTCTATCATTTCAGGTACCATTCATATGCCACCAGCTTCCAATCACAAGAACGTCCCACAGTGGCCAGTGTTAGAACGTGCTTATTATTCCGAATTTTGCATTCTTTTTCTTGAATGACACGATTAGTACAATTAGGACTTCAAATTTCTCCTTACTCTTACTTTTCAGCTTTTTGAAGATGAAGACTTCATCGATTCCATCAAAGGTTTCAGCACCGTGAGGAAGGAGCACACGATGTTCACCGACACTAACTTGTAGACGTCACAGTTTCTCTGACAGCAGACTGGAACACGTAACCTTCTGAAAATGGAAACGTGTTGAACTTTAACAGCTTTAAGTGATAGCAAACAAATTAAACATTCTGGATGTTATTTTTGTGCATAGATTAAGTAAATCGAGTTGAATTTATGCCAAACCATCACCCAGACTCTCTTCTTTATCGTAGTCTGCCTCGGCTCTTTGGTGCTTCTTCCTCTTTTCTTGTACTCTGGTTGGTTTTCATCCACTGTTACTCCTGCTCAACCATCATGCTGCCCATTACAATTATCCTAACGCTGTAATCTGGAAGCAGGTGATGATGCCATTCAAAGCAGCCAACTGCATGGACTGCTAAATCATACTGCTGGTGGTATGCGTGGCACGGCCGATTGTATTTTTGTCACTTTCTTCTGACAGCTCAAAATCGGAGCAGGCAATACAGAAAACATCTTCTGCAGAGGACTCGTCTGGACAAGTATTTGATGGCTGACCATAAATGCAATCAACTCCATTTATCTCATGGTCTTCACCGCCTTATCGTGGATAAACACAAACCAGTGAATTCCTTCTACGCATTAACAAGAACAGGCCTTTTCGCCCAACACAGCTCACCATTCTGTGAAATAATGAAGTCGATATGTGAAGGTCCCTACAGTCCTACCGTCTATGACTCTCCGTGGTTACGTATTCCTTGTGTCTGTGCTTCTCTGTGTGGATGAAAACTTCCTAACATTTGTGTGAACAAGATTCCAAATGTGTTCTTATTGAACTCATCTGAAAGTCCCAGCATGGACTCACTTTGTGACGACTTTTGTCGAAACCCACCTTGAAAATGCCAATATTGCACTTTCTGCTACATTTTCTTTGCAGAGTGAAGAAGAAATAAACAAATGAGGCTAAGATTTTATTATGGTAAGCAGACGTGTTCAGCTGGCAGGCAGCACAATGTTCCTTTCTTTATGTATTGTTTGTAGAGCAGTCTAAGACTAAACACGTGAATACAACAGAAACGTCGTTTTTAAAATATGGAAGAAACCTCATTAACGTAAAAGCGGCCCCACCGCAGGTCTCGATGTGAACGTGATGCGCACTTTCACCGTTATTCAGTGGTGGCATTCAGTTACGGTGGCCTAAAGCCTGCAGACTCCACTTCTGCATTCGAACAGCAAATTCAATTTGATCAAAACCATGAAATGTGAATAAAAACAGAAACCTGATGCATTGGTAGACAATTTATATCAAATGAAAAGAGCAGAGAATTCAGAATGTATGGGTAAAAGCAATAAGATCTTAAAGTGGCGTCAGGTTTACTTACCACACGACTAGCAAAGGGACAGTGCTGGGAAAACGGGCAGGCAGACCCTCGGGGCGTATCTTCCATTCTGATTGAGGCGCCCCTTATGGCGCAGACTCTAAGACAATGTTTCTCTTCCACGCATTTCTAACGGCCGAGGGAGTTACAACCCAACTCACTACAAGCGTGAAGCCCACTTTGGGATTTCTGCAAACACAGCAAACCAAACTGGTTTTAGACGTTTATTGCACAGCAGCAAATTTACAGATGTGGCCCGATATGAAGGAGGCCAGAGTGAAAACGCGCGTTCACTTCATCGTGGAATCTGAGCACACAAAACTAAGAAAGTCACCGGCAGGTCCAGATAAAGTAGTGATCCTTCGATTTGAAACAGAAAACACTTTTCATTTCAAACGCATAAGCAGCATATCAGAGTTTTACATGAAGCTGTGACGTCTACAGCCCGGTAATCCAGTGCTAGAAATGGCTAAGCAGAGTGTTAGTGTTTTAAAACATCTCGTATTTGATACAACAATTAGAGGACGTAACAGAATAGCTCAACTGTCCTGTAGTGCCATCTTGTAAAGTGTCTTGTGAAAGTGCGTATTACGAAATTTAAAAATATATTAAGCATACAAAAAATGTCTTGTTATACTGTACATTTATATTTAAAGTAATAAGCATACAAAACAGCAGGTGTCTTCTGCGTAGGCCATACTCATACGTGGTAGACAAGTCCTGTGACACTGAACCTCGGGCCTGTAAGAGTGTCACAATTTGCTACTTCATTTGTCGGGAGGGCCGTGACTGCGGCTCAAGTGTGTGCACAAGGAGAACAGCAGATCTGCACACGGCGTGTCCGTTTCGGGGTGAGTTTAGCTCAGTTGGGCCTTCATTCAGTCTCTCACTCATGTGAATTAAGCGGGTCCCCATCTAGGCGACTTTTAGGGCGCTCTTCTTTCATGGCTTTCACGTACGTCATTTTTTTAATTTGTTGCATGTGCCCATGACCACCAGTCGGACACCACCAGCGAATCCATCATGGCAGTCTGCGACTCAGCACGACCAAATTAAACAGACGTGAGGGTTGATTACCAAAGACTATCAGTGCATACAATGTGGCTGCAAGGAAAGAAGACAATCAGGTGTGTTTTTTGGGTCACACAAACAGAAGACAGTCACCCAAGAGAAAAAGGAAAAACATGGGCCGACATTGGGGCTGAAGTGACCTGGAAAACATTTGTGTGGCCATCAACACCGACGGGCAGTCAAAACACACTCCGCTCACGATGCTTCGGCAGATTCAAACTGTGCTGAGAAGTCATGAAGGTGTCGTTTAATTTCTAGTTGTGTAATTTGAAATCCTCAAGGCCATGACAGCCAGCAACTGCAGTGATAAAGTGCAACATGCTCTCCCACTGAAACTTGTGTAGTGCGACATTCGATGCAAGGTCTTATTGTGTCTCCCGAGTCTGAGGTTACATTATTTAAGACAGGAACGACAATCAAAATGATCGAAACACTAATGTTTTGTAACATGCTGCAGTCGTCGAATGGCGGAGCTGGGAAGTTGGAAGTCACAATTGCGTCATTCGCGACCGCCTCACATTTATGATATTCAAGTGGGAAAGTAAACGTGAATGTCTCCAAGAATTCCGGTGGTCCAGCAACAACTGCTAACTAATAAGATCTGTAGTCCGGATCAATAGAAGAAACTGATGTTGTCACATCTCAAAAAAATTCGTTTACGCTCTTGACAACGATAAACAGAACGATGTCTGCTTGGAAGCAGCAATTAGAGAATTGCACAAAGCAACTACTGGGCCCAACGTACGATTAGCAGCGCGTATCAAGCTAACTTACTCTTCGTTCTGGTAATGGTAACGTCTACCTTCTCAACATTCCGCATTATAGATTGAGATCGTGCGTTCCAAACATCGAATGCCACCTGTAATGCTTTACTGTACTCGCTGGCCACGTTGTACACCAGAAGAATCTGACTTGAAACACCAGGCCGCAGTCTGAGGGGTTCAGCTGCTTTTTCTTTACGTTTTCCGAGATGGAGGTTGGGAATCGAGAGTTCTGAGATTTAGCCACTAAACCACACAGGCAAATTAGCTGTGAATTTAAACCGGTTTGAGTGACGTCACGGATTTCAAGACATAAACTTTTAGTGCCTTCACCTAAATGCTGTTTATACTTTGATTTGCAGAAAACTGTGCCATCTGGCAGCCTCTCTCCACGTAGAATTAGGGCCAGCAGATGGAGTCTCATTGACAGTTGCCACCGCCACCGTAATGGAAGCAGAGACTCCACTTTCATCCCTCGTGATGTTCCCCTTTTTCTCTTTTTGATGTTAAAGCTTTTCATGGTGTGCTTTGCAGAACCCTAAGGTGACTGCCATGATGGACGGCGCTTGTTGCTTTTCCAGACCAGTCCAGTCCAGAAGTCCACCTCAGGTGAGATCTAATGGGCCTTTGGCAGCGGCACATAGCAGGTCTTTTGTTTTTATGGTCAGGATGAGGATTATGGGATGGCCTTGTCATACTAATTACATTGCGTATTATTTAACAGCAGACAATAAATACATGCAGAGTTCTCTGTCTAGCTTACAAAAATGTTGTGTTTTAGTTACATCTTTATATAAAGTGCATTTTAAGACAGCAGACGATATTAGCCGCTCTACGTGAACTGCGGATTATCAAATTGTGGATTACACTTGAGATGCTGAGGCGATCCTGTTTCAAGGGTCACTCGTGCAGAATACTTGATGTTGCATTTACAGTTTATACAAGTAGACAGCTTTGACGTTCACACTCCCCTCTCATTTCAAATGTCCCGAGTCCGTTTGCCTCGTTGCTTCCTTATAAGCTGTACTCATGAGAAGATGAGTCGTCTTTTTTATGGTGTGGAGATGCTGCCTTGTTTGATGATGATGGCAGCGGCGGTGGTGGTGGAGGAGGAGAAGCGGGGCTGGCTGGGTCAATCCCTCCTTCTGCCCCAGCGGGTGGCGAGGTGGGTGGAGGTGCAGGTGGAGGCGCCCGCTTTCTCCCCAGAAAGTTCCCATCAAAAGTGCTCTTTTTCTTGCCTTCTGATTTGACGTCGGTATCCTCCTCTGGACCCTTCTTCTTAGAACTCGTTGCATTGTCCACTGGCGGTCTGGCTGGTTCCGTTGGCCCGTCTAAGTTCCTACTCGCAGAGACTTCCATTCCTAAACTTCTTCTGTCCACAGGACAGTTGTCAAGCACGGATCTCCTCACCTCCGCTAAAGGCATCAGGGAAAGATTTCCATGCTCGGAGCCTCCGCGCTCGAAGAGACTTCTGCTTAACGTGAAAGACTGGAAATCCTTATAGCTGTGAAAACTTTCTGTGCGCCTTGTTCTGGCCAAAAGTGGGCTTTCCCTGTAAGGCCTCACAGCGCCATAGGTAGCGATGTCTGCCATTGTGTCGTGAGAGTGCAGCTGGAGGCTAAATGACAAGAAAAGGAAAAGACAGTCGTTAAGTAAAAGTGCCGCACTTCACACCGCATCACCCTTCTTCGCATATCACATATTATTTTGTATAAAGGCTTCATCTGGGTGTCGGGAATGCCACCCACGCAATTAGATCATTAGAACACTCTAGACGAGATCAGGCCATTCAGCCCAACAAAGCTCGCCAGTCCTCTCCACTTGCTTCCTCCAAGAAAACATCAAGTCGAGTTTTGAAAGTCCCTAACGTCTTACTGTCTACCACACTACTTGGTAGCTTATTCCAAGTGTCTATCGTTCTTTGTGTAAAGAAAAACTTCCTAATGTTTGTGCGAAATTTACCCTTCACAAGTTTCCAGCTGTGTCCCTGTGTTCTTGATGAGCTCATTTTAAAATACAAGTCTCGATCCACTGGACTAATTCCCTTCATAATTTTAAACACTTCAATCATGTCACCTCTTAATCTTCTTTTGCTTAAACTGTAAAGGCTCAGCTCTTTTAATCTTTCCTCATAATTCAACCCCTGTAGACCTGGAATCAGCCTAGTCGCTCTTCTCTGGACCTTTTCTAGTGCTGCTATGTCCTTTTTGTAGCCTGGAGACCAAAACTGCACACAGTACTCAAGATGAGGCCTCACCAGTGCATTATAAAGGTTGAGCATAACCTCCTTGGACTTGTACTCCACAGATCGTGCTATATAACCTAACATTCTGTTAGCCTTCTTAATGGCTTCTGAACACTGTTTGGAAGTTGATAGCTTAGAGTCCACTATGACTCCTAAATCCTTCTCATAAGGTGTACTCTCGATTTTTCGACCGCCCATTGTGTATTCAAACCTAATATTTTTACTTCCTATGTGTAATACTTTACATTTACTGACATTAAATTTCATCTGCCACAAATCTGCCCAAGCCTGTATGCTATCCAAGTCCTTCTGTAATGATATAACGGATTCCAAATTATCTGCTAATCCACCTATCTTGGTATCATCTGCAAACTTAACCAGCTTGTTACTTATATTCCTATCTAAATCATTTATATATATTAAAAATAGCAGCGGCCCTAGCACTGACCCCTGTGGAACACCACTCTTAACATCGCCAGTTCTGATGAGGTTCCTCGCACCATCACCCTCTGCTTCCTGTGTCTGAGCCAATTCTGCACCCATCTAAAAACATCACCCTGAATTCCCACTTCTTTTAACTTGATGCCCAACCTCTCATGTGGCACCTTATCAAATGCTTTCTGAAAGTCCAGATAAATAATATCATAAGCTCCACTTTGATCGTATCCTTTTGTTGCCTCCTCATAGAATTCCAACATGTTAGTAAAACACGACCTCCCCCTCTGAACCCATGCTGACTGTTCAGAATAACTCCTGTCCTTGTCATGTGTTGCTCAATCTTATCCTTAATAATTCCTTCCATTAATTTTCCTGTGATGCTTGTTAAGCTTACTGGCCTATAGTTGCTTGGATCTGCCCTGTCACCCTTTTTATATAATGGGATGATATTTGCCATTTTCCAGTCCTTTGGAATCTCTCCAGTGCACAGTGACTTCCTAAAAATATGTGTCAAGGGTTTATATATGTACTCACTAGCCTCCTTAAGAACACGAGGATAAATATTATCTGGGCCTGGTGATTTGTTTGATTTCATCTTATTTAATCTGAGCAGCACTTCTCCTCTACAATTTCCAAATCCCTCAGTACCTCCTTAGTAGTTGTTACCTCTGAGGTTATCCACTTGCTCACTTGTAAACACCTCAGAAAAATGTAAGTTTAGGGCATCTGCTATTTCATTGTCTGTATCTTTTAATTCCCTTTACTATTCCTGATGAACTTGACCTCCTCCTTAACTGTTCTTTTACTACTAAAATACTGAAAGAATCTCTTGGGGTCTTCTTTCGCCTTATCTGCTATATTCCTCTCCAACTGTCTTTTAGCCTCTCTGATATCCTTCTTAATGGTTGCCCTCATGTTCTCATACGCTACGGTTCTCTTTGCAGTCATTAGTCTTATATGCCTTATACAGCAGTTTTTTTTCTTCTTTTTAAATCTTTATTAATCCATCGTGGAGTTTTTTAGTTTCCTATTACTTCCAAATTTAGGTATGTATCTGTCCTGCATTAAAACATTTTTAAACCTGTTCCACTGCTCCTCGACTGTCTCCACATTTAAAAGCTTATCCCAGTCTATCCTACTTAGACTTTGTCGCATCTGCTCAAAATTAGCCCTACTAAAGTTCAACTTAACAATTTTAGTCTTTGCATCTGTACTCTTACAAAATACTGAGAATTGTATTACATTATGGTCACTTGACCCTAGTGGTTCAATCACCTCTACACCCTCAATTCTATCCTGATTATTACAGAATACTAAATCCAGACAGGCTTCACCCCTTGTTGGTGCTTTAACATGCTGTGTTAAAAACAGTCGCTGATTACTTCTAAAAACTCCTGCTCTTGTGCTCCTCCATCTGTAAGGTTATCCCAGTTAATATTTGGATAATTAAAGTCCCCCATGACTATAATATCCCCTGTAAACTTGCCTTTTGATATTACTAAAAGATGTGTGTTGAAATTACTGTCTGAATTGGGTGGTCTATAACACACTCCTAAAATGAGACCTTTTCCCTAATATTTTCCAGGCGAAGCCACATGTCCTCACTAAGATGGGGCTCATCATCCAACTGAAGATGACTTACATTTAATTCCTGTTTGGCATAAACAGCAACCCCACCTCCTTTTCTGTTCTGTCTATCCTTCCTAAAAATGTGTATCCCTCTATGTTACACTCATCCCCATCTTTGTTATTTAGCCAGGTTTCCGTTATTGCTATAATATCATAATTATGCTCTGCTACATACAACTCCAACTCACTTACCTTATTTTTGATACTTCTAGCATTAAGGCAAGCTATTTTTAATGTGTTAATCCTTCTATCTTTACGTGTTTGCTTAGAATTTACATTACTATGCATTTTTATTTCTACACCATTGTTTGTTCTTCCATGTATAGATCTAAATCTGGCCTGTCCTAAACTCCCTGCCCCCCCATTCCCTAGTTTAAACAATCCTCGACTAGCCTACACATACGCCTCCCCAATACATTGGTGCCCCTCCGTTCAGATGTAACCCGTCACGCGAACAGGTCCCATCTGTTCCAAAAGGAGTCCCAATGCCCCATAAACCTATACCCTTCTACCCTGCACCAAGATTTGAGCCACGCGTTAAGCCTTCTAATCTCCTCAATCTTACCTGGACTGGCGCGTGGCACAGGCAGAACTTCGGAGAAGACTACCTTGACTACCCGTTGGGGCTCCTCATCCCTGCCTACCACCTCAGAATTATCAGACACCTTGTCCAGCTCCGCCAGGACATGATAACGGTTAGACACTTCTAATTCTGGGGTTGATGCCCCCGGACAGTGTGCACCCTTTACCTTACGCCTTGTGACCGTGACCCACCTATTCCTACCTGTCTGGTCTGGAATCTCCTCCCACGCCACCTTAGGGGTGCACACTATCTCTCTAAAGGACACCTGGGCCAAGTCCGCCAATTCTCTATTACAACGCAGGTCAGCCAACTCCGCTTAACTGTTGTACCTCTGGACCGCTAAGGACTGTTAAATCTAAAATAAACAAACTTTAAATCAAACTTTACTACCTTATCTGCTCCTACTGCTTCTTGTGCCTGATCGGCGTCTTAACGTTGGCCGCTTACCTGCGCGCTACTGAGTTTCCACCTTTTACTGCTTTGAAGTCAGCCGCGGCCTTTTTTCTCTTTTCCTTTAAACTAAGGACCCGCTGTTACGACGACGCGGTTATTTACTTACAAATGCCGATATCGGTTACTGCTGCGTTCTACCCTGCCTCCTCCTTGCTAATTCAAATATAGATAACAAGAGCAGGTAGACGTCCAAATAACTTTAACAAGCGCACTTCCAAACACTCAGCTACTTTTGCTCTTGTGCAGGCGAAAAGAAAGCAAAAAAAAACAAAACCCTCTAAAGGGAAAAAAGCTTTAAAAATTCCCCACACGGTTCCTTAGTGGCAACCAAAACCAGAGTTTTTAAGAGCAAAATGTATTTTTTTTTATTTAAATCTCACACCACTGAACAAACCAACAACTCTCAACAGACTCGAGCGCTTGCAGCGCACATGTCAGCACAAAGCACACGTGACTCTCGGCTCTTCAGCCATGACTGGCACAGCTTCAGCCATGACTGGCACAGGACCTACTGTACATCATCATACAAGAACTCGCTGCTTCCTGAAAACAAAGTTCCTGTGGTGGGAAACCAGCTGATATCTTAGTGAGTCAGTGGTGTGCCCCCTGCTACTCTGCCAGTCAGTGCCAGCGACTGACCAACAAAACCAAAATGGTTTGTCTTTAGTCGTAGAGATGGGCTGTGTGTGCATGAGAGGTGACAATCAACGGATGCTTATCCAGAAGGGCAATATGTGACGAAAAATGAGGGACACGGGTACTTTGGAACTCTCAAACAAACGTGATTATGTTATGACATTTAAAAAATATAAAATGAAAGGCGAAGATTACGGCTGAACTTCCTGCAGTTGATCCATCAGGCATCACCCTACATGATGTCACAAAAATGGTCAATCACGACTGTGCTGGAAAGTCGTAACACAGTCTCGTAATTTGACAAGCCCAGCGATTTCCAGTCGTGTGAATCGCAATGACATCAGCCACTGCGGTCAGCCAAGCCCGACGTACCCCACGGTTAGAAGTCGTGTACTGTGAGATCCACACGGAACAGATGAGAACCGGTGCTCGTCACACTTATGCCACACTCCAAAAAGAGAATTATGAAGAAGACGTTCACGCTGTTCCTCACAAAGGACGGCTGATTGGTTTTCTGGTTAGGGCATCGTTTCCTCGTTGATTTAATAAACAGCCTGGAAATGCAATTCGTGAAACAAGACTCTGCACACCGAAACCAGCACTACTCCCGACTCGCACTGTCTGCTTAACATCACGTTTTTCAGAAAAGCAGAGTGCCCTCCAAATTACCAGAAACATTTTACACGCTGCATCAATACGGCTTCTCTCACCTGGAACACGACTCCCTGAGCCGAGACTGCTGCTGAATGGAGGTGGCAGGGCTGATGTTTGGGGTGGCACAGCGAGACGTGCTCAGGTCACACTGGTCTAGCAGGTCCAGCAGCTCTTCTTCTGTAGGGCCGCCTACATCTGTGAGAGGGGGACAGCCATATTGTTCAGGATAAGACAAAGGGCAAGCTGTACTCACTTTCAATATAATAAGACTTTATGATAAATATCATCATGAAAATAATAATGCAGACGGCAGAAAATGGATTCCCAGGAATCTTCTGGTAACACTTTACTGTCCAGCTGGTTTGTGATATAACCAGGAACGTTATCCAGCTCAAAATACAGTATCAATGGCCGCTGAGCAGCCTTAGTAAAGAGAACTTTAATTTACACAGCTTGATAAACTTGACAATCTTAACCACTGCGGCCACTAAAACATTGCTTGGCCACAATATTCATTCATTCATTCTCAATGCTCACTTAGGTTAACTAGCAATGCTTAACTGGCCCAGTGTGACTGAGGGACATGCAGCACAAAAGTGGACGAGATCGGGCACAATTCACATAACAACAAATGAAACGATTACATATGTAAGCCGTACAATCGCTCAGCTACTTCATGCTATGTAGCTGGTCACAGGCCCTGCCCAGGATTTGCACCCATGCATGGTTGGCGCACAACTTGCTGTTTCCTGTAACACTGGACTGAACAGGCAGATTACAAAATGGATGCCTACGTAGGTAGGCTAATAAATTGTACCCTTGCTCGATGGGCAGTGGGTGGCATACGGCCCTAGTGCTGGGTAATTTGTCAATAGAACTATTTGTGGCCTGCAAAGCCTTTAACAACAAAGGACAAATGTCCTCGTGCTATTGATAGACGGCTCTGACTGATCTGCTGCCACGCCGATTGGCAATTTGGAGGAGCAGACTCTTTAACTTAACACATGTCTGGACCTAATAAAGTGGCCACCGAGTGAACCAGCCACAAAACAGCCTCCACAGCACACATTTCATAAGAAATAAAAATTCAAGATAACCGACTCAGTGATTAATAAAAGGAGTCTCTGTTAGGGTGTCATGGAAGAGCAGGCGCCAGTCAAGTCAAGAGGACGCTGCACTGGGAGGTTACAACACAGCTTGGTTGACATTCACGTCTTTATCTGTTGTTGATATCTGAGGTGGTCATCCAGAGGGGAAGGATTTAAAAAAAAAATACCATCTTGAGCCACCGGGTGGCGCCAGTTGAGCTTCATTACACCACATTTTTTTAGGTAACTGGAGTAAATCTGAATGGCTTTACTGCAGCAAGTCTTTTTATTTACTCATTACATCTCTTTAAAAAAATTCACTTTAATGAGTCTGTATAACCTAAATAACATAAATTAAAAAATAAGGTAAATAGCATTAACAAGGCTGAATGCAGTCATCGGCTGCCAAGTGGCATAGACGGCCTTACTCTGGCTGACCACCCAACCTCAAAACACAAAGCGTTGCTCATTCAGGTTAAACGGACTGACGGTGAATCGGATTCTTTTTCAAGCGCTCTTTTAAAAGTAAATCGAGCCTATCAGCTGTTAATTAGGAGTGACATCAGGGGGTTACCACCTTACTGGCGACACTGTGCAGATTTCTACAGGTGGCACTGGCATGGGTATTGATGTGCATGTAAGAGGCACGGCTTGAGTTTTCCACCAAGTGAGCAGATTTCCCCTTCTTTGACGCCATTTCCACAGAAGTGACTTTCTCCTCGACGAGATCACGATGGTGGTGGTGCGCCCTTATTTCTCCAAGCTCGCCGGACACTCCATCTCTGGGGAATTGGGCTGCAACTCTTCCTGCGGTGCAGCTTTGACTGTTGTATCCTCCTGATAAAGGCTACTGGTTACTCTGTATGTGTGCAGACATGTTACCTCGTATTTGAACGAGCCTTTTTACAAATAGACCTGTGACACAGTCGAGCGGGCGCAATGTGGTAAGACAAAGTTGTCTAGAGATGATTAAATCGACACATCAAACGAGCTAGTTTGAACGGATCAACAGAAATAACATACCAGCTTCCTTTTTGGCCTTATCTTCGCCCTTGTTCACCATGTCCATTGCAGTCGTCAGATCCCACATCTGGATGCTCCCGTTTCCGTGGCCAGTAAACAGGTACCTCCGGGGCCTCGATCCCATTCGGCTGGAGCCTTCGCACTCTCGCACAGTAAACGAGGTAATGGTGGTGCCATCCACTGCCTGGATTTCACAGATCCTGCAAAACATTCGAGTCAAGCAAAGTTTGAGGCCTGTGACAACGTTAATCCAGTCGATCAAACTTGACCGTACAGCGCTTGTCACAGTCCACCTCAGCAGGCCAAAGCAAAGACACCAACGTCACCACAACTGTACACTAACAGGGCGTGTCGGGGGGAGGAAGCTAGAGGCTCCTCAAAGGTTCATTTCATTCTGCATTTTCATTACAAATGGAAGAATAATCTGCTTGCCTCGTCTCCTGTCCCCACATGTCCAGGCTGTACTTTGCAGTGAAACCAGCAGCTAAACTACAAGGTTGTGCATTCGAGGAACACTCCGCCCAAAGATGGCATTTTGATCTTTTGCTTGCGTGCATTTTGTGTAGTGATGAGCTAGAAACATTTTAACCTCTCGTTTATTTAGGAGAACAACAAGGACAGATTTCCTGACAAATGGCCCTCAGTGGTGGCCCACATTGGACAACTGCAAACGATATTAAGAAGCAGATAACTGGAATGACTTGTGTCACATAATCCAAATGTTAAGTTGTATGCGCACAAAGTCGCAAACACGTGTGCTCTGATCCGCTTTGTAAAATCCTCCCGTGAATGACATTTTAAATATTCCAATTCCAGACATTCTCATAAAAAGTTACCTTTTGCCAGTAGACGACAAACGAACAAAGAGCTTATTTGTAATTGGGACGACTTTCTGAATGAAAACCTGCTGGTCATCTCTTTCCCCATACGGACCTGACAGGAATGGAAAACAAAAAGACACGATTATGAAGACAATCAAAGACTCGTTGAAAACGTTTCTCAAATGTTTCTAAAACTCGAGGGTCAACTGACAAAAAAATTGCTGTAATATGAATAAAAGGGATTGTTTGCAACAGAAAAATAAGGTTTGCTCTTCTACAAATATGGAGAAAACGAGCTTAAGTCCAAAGCAAGGCCTGCATTGACACTTTATGAAAGTCTTAGGCCGCGCTGGGGCTGACAAGTGCAGCTCAGCCGCACGTGGAGTCTTCTGACAACAACGCAAAGCACAAGCAACTCCAGCTCAATGGAGAGTCACCTCATCAACAAGACTACGTAAGGTGACTTTCACCCTTCAGCAGCGAAAGCTAAGACAGCAAGTCTTAGCCATTTCATGAAACTAATCAAATGCTTTTAGTCCAGCATAGGGAGATTTGAGGAAACTACGGACATAATTGGAAATTTGAAACTTATCATCAGGAAATTCCAATCAATGTCAGGCAATTTACTCACGAGCTCTGGCCAAGTCCAAACATTTTAGGGCATAACGCTAACCCTGAACATTCCACTAATTTGTGATCCTTCAAGTGATCATGGGCCAGGAAGAAGAAGAAGAAGGAATAGCGCCACTCCCTTACCAATGTCATTTCCAGATGAATAGCTGCAGTGACTCTCAGTTTCTTCAAGGGACAGAATTTTGAATGAAGCCAAAGGAGTGGAGCCAGGCTGGGTAGAAATCATTCCTCGGAATCGCGTCACAGTCCAAGTGCGCACGTGGTTATTATCTGCACACACTGAAAGGAAGAAGTCAGCAGTAAGTCAGAGAGAGAGAACTGGAATCTGGACCTTCAGTGGGGCACATCACGTATTAATTCCTTCATACTTCACTCTGCTGGCTTTACAGACGTAACAATTACAGGATTGACAGTCCAGAAATATGAGCTCTCATCTTCACCTTCCCTTTGTTGGAATTACATTAACAAACACCCCAAGCTACTAAAGAATTTTGGAAGCCTCGGATATTCGTAACCTGACTTTAAATGTACTGGAAGTCCGAACTTGTAGTGAAAAATCTACATTGATGTAAAACAATGAAAAATGTATTGTGCTCAATTACTTATTGTAAAGAAGCCTGGGGGCTCTGCCGCCTGCTCACTTCGCTCGGGGTGGGCATTGGGTGCCCACTATTTCATAGCTGAACCACCTGTAGGGCGTCAGGATGCTCCTCTATTAGAGAAAGGGATTGAATTTAGGCTGATGGAGATGTAGAAGAGTATCTGGGGCGCAGGATAAAGACGGTTTGGTCCTTAGTTATTACAGATAGAAAATCAGGTTCTTGAGTCTAACTGTTGTGATGGACAGCCGGGTCCCATGCCCGGCCGGGATGCCCCTGCTGCATATGTTCCAGGAGAGCCACCATGGACAGCTCAATACCTCCCCCGGGACGCTTGGCGGCAGCCTCCCTGGCCGATGTTCGTTTCCAGTCTCCTGCGTGGCTCCATGGGACCACAGCCTGGTTGGGAGATGGGGTGGCCACTAGGGGGTGCTGCCGAGACTCAACAACCCACCCGGAAATGCAATTGGGACCAGGTGGTCAAGCACCTGGAACACTTCCGGGTGGGCTATAAAACGGGCCAGCCTCCACCACTAAGGGGCCAGAATTGGGAGGAAGAGGACGAGGTTGCCTGAGAGGAGTGGTGGTGGCTTTTGTGTGTTAGTGTTTTTAGGACTGTGTTGGGCCTGTGGGACACGGGGAAGACGTGCCCCACGGCTGAAGAAAAATAAAAAGACTGTTGATTTTACACGTGCCTCTGCGTCAGCCTGTGCCAGGTCGGGCGCTATATAGTGCCCTTATCACACTGTTTATTTTAAATACCAATGGATAATAAAACGTAGTAAAAAGTAAAAGTAAAAAAAAGTTAAAGGTAATAAAACATAAGAAATTAAAAATGTAATTACATTAACGCCTCATCAAAAGCAATATTATGAATTACATTCTATCAGCGTTGCTTCTTTGTATTTCTGTTTGCATATTGTTTGGGATATTTTTCTCTCTCTCTTGTTTATTGGACGTTTCTCCTTGTTCTCGACTTTTATTATCTGCAGCTTTTTGTTGTTCACTTTCTTTCTCTCGATGTTCATCATTAGCTCTTGCCGCTCTTTATCTATCGTGATCTAAAATCCGATGTTCTTGAACAGATAATTTGCCTTTCTGCCTTGCCTTCATAACCGACTGCGTTGAAGGGCGAGTTAGCAGCACTGAGTGTCACGGGATTGGGTGAGCGGTGTGGAGGGGCGTGGTCAAGGCGGAATAACGTGGACACGATGGAAAACTTGAACAGAATAGAGAGAAAAAAGGCTTTAGACTCATCAATAAAATGACGGGCATGTATATACAGTATATCAGCCGTAAGCTTCATCATTCGATGCAGAGTGAGTTGACATGCACACACAAAACTGGGAGAAGACGAGCAATCCAGTTCTTAAAAAGCTCCGCTTACATGTCAGAGTCCACTTACTATGGGGAACATTGACAAAACACTCCAACATCATTAACCTGCCCAGAAACAAGTTAAACGTCATCATCGACCGGTGGCCATTTTCTTGTGTTTTTTGTATAGTTGTGAAGTAAATAACGTCCGTCCCCACCCCGAGTCCCTGAAGATTCAAAGTATGGACATTGGCCTCTCTGTTGTCCAATTGCAATGCTTTGATCCATCAAAAACAAAGAGTTGGATTAAAACTAAAAGACGACTTTATGAATGTGTCTCTTTTGCTGGAATGTATGCAGCGCACTCTTTTCTGCTTGTCTACGCAGTTATGGCTTACAAAGAGCAGCATATCAACTAATGAGCCGCTTACCTTACACCGAGTGCTGCTGGGATAAGAGTAATAGAGGTTTCATTACTGTGCTTTAAAAAGTAATCAGACTACGTACGGCACGTTATTTTTAACGTTATCCAACACTGCTCCCGAGACTGGGCTGCCGAGTACAGTACTGTACGTTCAGGTCACCGACAAACGTTTAGGGACTTCTGAAAGACTGATCCAGGTTATCTCAACCAGGAGAAGAAATAATGTGATCGCCCAAGCTCTCGTCTCAGGAAACAGATCTTGTAGTCTCTTCCATCGTCTTCTAGCCATTGCTTTGACATGCACAGATGAAACAATCCTCAAGTGTAAGCCAGTTAAGGGTTTATATGGCCACATATAGCTGCAGGTTACTCATCTTACTAAACTTGCTAAGTCTACGTGCGTTAAGCCGGCTTCTCAGAGACCAATATAACCTTCACTTCATAAGGTTTACGTGGCATTTTCGATGCCGGGTTTCTGTGAATAACTGGGTTATGATATCAATACACTCAGCGCACACAA
The DNA here is from genome assembly GCF_016835505.1 of Polypterus senegalus. Lineage (NCBI taxonomy): Eukaryota > Metazoa > Chordata > Cladistia > Polypteriformes > Polypteridae > Polypterus > Polypterus senegalus. The sequence continues at coordinate 103,348,712 of NC_053169.1, read as the reverse complement.
GTAGATCCTGTTTGTTTCTCCACTGGTTAAGTGCCGATTATTCAAGGCCTCCACTTTGTCATGTTCTGTTTTTCCTTCCGCTGGATTCACGTCACATGACAGTCCACCATTAGGTGATGTTTGTGAGGCACACGATGATGTGGAGGAAAGCACACAAGGATTGACAAGGGCGACTAAGCCAGTTCTGTTCTACGTCTTGGCGCTGGCGACAGCTCACACACGTGCACTCATTCGTGTTCAGACTCATTTGTTTCACTTGTACGCACACAACAAAAGTCACTAGCGGAAAATGCAGCAAAACTTACTTATTAGGCTTTGTGTGTTTGCTCGTATCTGCAGAATGCACCGCAGCCCAAGGACCGCCTGCACCAAACAACCCTTGCATTGCTACTCAGTGGTAACGTTTTCGCAATCACCTAGAAGTTCACTACAGGCTGATGAATGATAATAATTAAAAAGAAATATTCAAAATAATTACTGAAAGAAAGGCGATATCTTCAGTAGTTCATATTAATTATGTATAAGTGTATAATTAAATAATTGTGTACAATGCTGCCATGCTAATCATGCCTTCTTCATCTGCAAGAAAATGAATTCAGAAAACCCTGTAAAGAAATCCTTGCAGTGTAATTAAGCTCGTTACGTCTGTCATTACCCAGAAGGAAAAACGAAAGAGCGCATCACAAGCAAGACAAAGGGGTTACCAGAAACCAGGTGCTTCTCAGACAGCATGATCTTCGTGACGGGACTGCGATGGACTGTGAACGTCTGGAAGAGCTGAGGCCCAGATCCTACCGTCTCCGGGTGCTGCACAATCACCCGTACTGCTCCAGAGCTTGTTCCATAGGAAATCTCAATCCAGTTTCCGCTTACACCTGAAACACAACATCGTTTGGCTTAGAAAATACACTCAGAGTCTTTGAATGTGTTGAATGAGTCACAGAGAAAGCAATGCAGATTTTGAAATAGCGGTGCAGTGCCAAGTGCAGCCACCTCACAGCCTGAAGGTCCAGGGTTCGATTAAGAGCACCGATCGCGGCCTACTAGGAGTTTACCCCTCATCTGCACACTCCATTTTCCTCCCACATCCTAAGGATAGGTGGAGACCCTTGAATGTCTCGATGTGACCGTGTTAGTGAACATACACTGTGAGACACTGGCATCCATTTCAGGCTTGTTTCTCGTTTTACCCACAATGCTGCACAAAAACCTTTAATTCACTAAGCAAGACATCCAGAACATGAATGGCTACGGATTTTTAGTTGAATGCAAGTAAAACCTTGAAGAAGGAGTAGAAATCATACTCTTCTGCCAGAGCAGGAACACCAGGGAAATCTGGGAGTGTGAGAAAGTGAAGCTGTCTCCCGGGATCCACGTTAACTCCTAGAGATGAACAGTGGAGAGCCGACTGACCAGCTGTGTCACAGTCTGGAATGGCAAACACATCGGGCAGACCACCAGACCCAGGAACAAGTGGGTAAAGCAACTCAGATCATCCATCATTGCCTCCTGAAGGCCTCACCAGAACACCATCTTCTGTTAACTTAATAAGCATCAACACAAGGAAGAGCAAAGGACCTTTATGGGCTGCAGAGTCAAACATGCAGACTCGTCATCTCATCTCCCATATCGCTGGCACTGCCCCTGGAGTGGCGGGCACCAAGAAGGTATACCTACTAGTCTTAGGGGTGAGATAGACGCTCAGGGCGGTGATGGCATCATTTGAAGGATCGTGATAAAGTTCAGTCACGAGAAGATCATTATCTTTCATCCTTAAAGGGAACTTCTGCATATCTGGAAAGAAAGACACGACTCCTAGTTTAAATGGACCCTTTCAGTAGGCATTGACTAACATTTGGGAATGCATCCATTCTCTTCACTCCTAATTCAATGTATCTCTTACTCTCAATTCAACTCATTGAAATGACACCCCAAAAAAATAAAATAAAATAATACCAACCTTCAGCACCCCCCCACCTCAAAAAAGCCCACCAACCTCAAAGCAGATTGTTAAATAACAACATAAGGAGTGGCGCTGCGCCAACCCCACCTAGGAGGCGCAAAGCTAAGGGTCAGGACGGTGGCAGAGGCCATGGGGCATCCCCTCCCAGACTAAATGGCGTATTTGACCAATGACCAATATGCAAACGCCTTGATCATGGGAAAGGTGCTATATATACATAAAATGTTTTATTATTATTATCATCATCATCATCATCATCTGTGTCGTGGAGAGTCCCTAAGGGGTTAAATTAAAAACGAAAGATTTCCAGACAGTGGAAGCGGGCATCCTGAGCAAGGAGTGTCCAAAGGGCAAAACAGAAGAAAGACGAAGTGGAGAAACGTCTAGCAGCAGAAGGAGAATGTGAGGAAGACGGGTTTGGACTGTTTGAGCAGATTAAGACTCACGCGACCAAATGCTGAAAACACCGAATGGCAGTTCCAGGACACGTGAATTAAGGTGGCCAGTGATTTCGATGAATAAAGATGACAGTTTGGCCAGACGGCCAGCTCTACGAAGAGTCGCGGTCTTCCCATCTTACTCCAAATAAGAATTACAGAGGCCGTGGTGCTCTTGGGAGCCTTCAATACCACAGCCAGGACTTGCAGCAAGTCCTCCGACATTGTGGCTCGGTTGTTGCTCTGCTAGACAGGTCCGCTTGTCCTGATCACGTCAGACTCCAAACATGGCGTAGAAACACCTCAGTGGTCATCACTACAGTGGGATGTCTTAGCAAAGGGTCTCAATGCTTGCGTTAAAGTGAGACTTCGACTTTTTTCATTTTTAGTAAATGTGCAACAGTTTCTGCAATCCTGGTTTTGCTTTCTCATCCTGGGGTGCGGATGACGGCAAAAAATGAATGATTTTGGCACAAAGCTGCAGAATAAGAAATTGTGCAAAAAGTAAAGTGGCCCGAGTCGTTCCACTGTAATGTCTCCTAATTTTTAATTCTTTGTCTAATACAGGGGAAAAATAGAAATAATTTTCATTTAGTTTGGTTAACTGGCTGTTAAATTCATATTATCTGTTTTACCCATAATCACATGCTGTCACATTTATATGATGTAGGGTGACATCAGAGACTCTTTTTCAGTTAGTATTCAATGTTAATGAAGCGCATCACCTCTCGATCTCAACAATGTGTAATAAGAATAATAATAATAATCATCTTCCAAAGCTGATGGCAACAAACAAAAGGAATTCCCCATTTTCAGTGTCTCACCAATATAATATATAGATCCATTATTGCATCCAAGGAGAAGAAAGGATCCTGCAGTGTCGTAGCTTGTGATTGGAACGACGTCCTGCACCTACAGAAAGGAACAAACAGGAGTGGGACGTCAGGGAGGAAGGCATTCCAACTAGGAGTCTCTTCAAACAAATCAAATCATAATCTTATGGTACGCCATTCAGAGCCCCACGCTGGCCTCAGCTCCACTGGTCACCACTAGAGGGCATGGAGCAATTCAGGTCAGAGTTTGATTTCCTTGCCCACGTTGACCCACGCAGCCCGCCGAGTTTCTGTTCAGTTCTGAACGTGACAGACGACTGTGCACATTTGGCTTTTGGCCCCCGAACAGATCGGCTTGGGCTTTGTTTGCCTCACAGTCTTCTACTTCATTTTTTTTTGTAACTATACCTCTTTTTAGCTGCAGTGGATATAAAACGTCTCCACTCCCCTCCCAATACTGCAGATTTTGTGGTTTTTGGTGGATTTCTTTGACCTTTTTTACTAAACCACTTCTGATTTGTTTTCGCCTTCTTTCTATATTTTGCAGTAAAGGTGGTATAAGTTCTAAGAGGATTTATCTTGGTTTCTTACACAAAATGTGCGTTTTTGGCAGGGGTGTGTACACGTTTTTTATATCCACTGTTGTTTTGCAATTACACAACGGCACGCAAGACGAGTTCTTAGCGTCAACTTCGTGAATCTTTCTCCAAATGAAACCCTGCAGTTTTGGCCATCACTGCCAACGAGATTCATTTACCTGCACCTCTGCCAGTGAGCAGAACTGGAGGAGAAACAGAAATCAAAGCGACAGCGCGTTGAAATGTGGAAACCTCTCAAAGAAATCTGACGGTATTCGTTAAGTGCCGCGGTGGATCGGATGATCCGTGTCACGACTCTTACCAAGACACGGAGACCACTGACTGGTCTGGTCAAGCGCACCAAACGCCAAGTGGACAGGTGCTAAAGGAACACACAAACCCCCAAAATGACTTTGCCTTTCTGTTACTCACCCCAATGAGAGTGAATGTTGATCTCATGTCTTCATGGAGAAGAGAGATCAGAGACTGACTGACAGACAGCGGGATTCAAGCCGATTTTAACAACGTCCTTGATAAAAAGCTCACTCACTCATTCAGGCTGCGTGATCCACAAGTGAGTTATCCAGTCGCAGGCTCACAAAGTACAAAACAGGGGTACAAACCGATGTGGTCAAGTCAGGCCTTAAAGGCCCCCAACGTCTGCCCCACCACTTGCTCACTCATTCCATGTGTCTGTGGTTCTCTGTTTGGACTTCCTGAAATGTTTCCTTAACGAGTGTCCAACTGTGCCCCCCGAGTTCTCCATGAGCCCACTTTAAAATATCAGCCTGGGTCGGCCCTACTATTTCCTTTTGTCATTTTAAGAACTTCAGTTACCTTAATCTTTATTTGCTTAAACTGAAAAGGTTCAACTCCATTACTCTCTCCTCCAAACTCGCACCCTGAAGCCCTGCAATAAGTGAAGTTCTCTGTCCGGCAATGTGCCGCCGTGTCTCCCACAAGTCGCTCTGCTGGCACCCACCTGCCAGTGCTGCGTCACTGCATTCCACACGCCGACTTTTCCTGTGTGACTTGTTGCAACCAGCTGATTCCCAATGAAGAAGAGAGCGTCCACCGGTACTCCCAGGTTAAATATACCTAAAAGTAAGCAAAGAACTGGTGAGGACCACTGCACACTCGGCAGTCCTTACCATACCAGGCAGCACTTGGCATTACAGTACAACACACAAATACAGTTAATTAAAATGTGAAGAACTAACTGGAGGACAGCCAGGCGAGTGGGGAGGACTGCTGGAGTAGTGCATGTCGGTTATAACTCAACAGCCTTCCGTGCCACATCGTCGACTCTCTAGCTGGCCCCTCTCGGCTGGACAGAAGAGACCCTTACGCTGGAGTGCTTTTGATCGACTTCAGCATTCAACACTTCAGAAGCTTATAGGAATCTACGGTCTGCTAGGCTACAACACTTGCCGAAGCAACTGGACCCTGAATTTCCTGACAGAGAGACCCCAGACAGTCCACACTGGAAACCCCATCTCCAGTACAATCCTACTGAGCACCACTGCCCCCCGGGGTTGTGTACTCTGCCCACTTGTGCTCACTCTGCTGACTCGCAATTGGACGGTTGCTTTCAGTTCCACCATCATCATTAAGTTTGTGGCTGACACAACGATGGTGGGTCTCTTCAGCAATGGGGTGTGTCAGCTTATAGAATGGAGATATGACAAGTGGCAGACTGGCACAAGTGCAACAGTCTGTCTCTTATTAGATGTGGACGGGACAGGAGAGATGACCGTGGACTTCAGGAAGGCCCATGCTGTCCACACCCCACCACACACTGAAGGGCTGTTCTGGAATCGACCAGGGGCGTCTCTACCATCTCTACTTTCCTCACCCCTGTGACTTGTGGCAGCCCTGCGTGGGTAGCTGGGCCTTTTGGGAGCAACGGGCCTGCAATTCCTTTGACCACCAGAGGGAGCTCCTTAAACTTCTTAATCAGAGGACCCAAATAAGAAAACCAGTGCCATACTGGGACTGACAAAGACAATTAGAGCAAACAAACAAAACAATGATGGTCAAGGTAAAAAAAAAAAAAAAGTTTAGGTTTCCATTCAAGCAATTTCTCAGAGAAAAGTGGAATGCAAATGTATTGTTAATAAAACAACAGTCATCATTCAAAACAGGGAACATCGCTGCCAAGGTAAAGGCTGAGCGTAAAGTTCAGTAAATCAAACTTTCAGACTTTATATGGAGTGGGGCGTGAGGCCGTGATGTTTGAAAGGACAGAACGAATGGTCACTTGACTTATGACGCCAGGTAAAGAATAAGGCAGTAAAAGTAATTAATCGGCATTGTGAATTTATCTCGTCTTAAACAACGTTTTCAAATGAGCTCCGCCACTACCAAGATTGGATGAGTTTGCACATCGATCAGTACGTCTCAGTTTTAATTCAATCACCTGAGCACAAACGGTCAAGTCTCATTGCCAAATTGTCCCTAAAAATGTATCCTCTCTTGATATTTTACAAGCCGTTCCCCGCGGCTCTGCCCATGTAGAAGTGAAACAGGACAAACTCTAAAAATCGATGAACAAACAGGTAACGCTAGCTAAGCGGAGGCAAGGTCCACTCCAAAACATGGCCAGAGGTAGAGCGACTCGAACGGAGGCTGGCACACGAGCGAGTGAGGAGGGTCCTGCCCAGCGCCTAACTCCTGATGTCACGCTTCCCCCTCTCCTCGGCCCCGAGCCTCATGTCTCGTATTAATTAGATACTTAGCTGATGAGAGAAGTCACAAAATAGATAGATAGATAGATAGATAGAGTAGTTGGCAGAATTAGATAGATAGATAGATAGATAGATAGATAGATAGATAGATAGATAGATAGATACTTTATTAATCAAGCAGAATGTTGAAGCAAATTGTAGAAAATACCCGATCTGAATCAGGGTTGTGGTTCTCTCATTTGCTAGCTAAGTGGAGGTAAGGCGGTCACCACCAACCTCCCCTCGGCCCTCTGCATGTCTCTCGGATTCGCACAAGTCAATCGGTACCACAAGAGAACGATGATGCATAGCGTGATGACAGAAGTCGCAAAATCAATTGGAATGTTCAAGTAAATTACAGAAAAAAACCTGATCCAAATATGTTAAGTTGTTCTCTCGTGAAAAGCAGACATACAGACGGACGAATGGACAGACATGGATTTTATATATCGAGATACACAGGAAAGGCTAAATCTTGATGAAGAATTTGGTGATCTTTCCAGTCTGAAGTGTTTTATGCTGCCGACTGACCTGATGTTAAAACGCCCAACTCCACTCGACCGCCTCTCCGGTCTTTTGATCTTTCCTGCTGCTGTTCTTACCGATCTCAACAAACACGTCCTTTGCACTCTGGGTAGACTGAAATGTTTCAAGCCCCTTTTTAGATAGAGTTGAGAGAAGGAATTCCTTCCTGGTCGAGGCTCGTTGAACTTGATAGAACATCTTTGCACGGCTGTTTCAGATTTAGATTCAACGGCCAACATGGCTCTGTATGACCACAGCCTGAAACTCGTCACATCCTTGCACTTTGCCAGCTCTTTTCGCTTTCGACATTTCAAACTAGCACTGCAGCTCCTTCACCTCGCCAGCTCGTCTGTCATCCCCTCCTCTCTCCCCCCATTCTTACTCGCCTCTTTGCTTTGTCAGTCATGTCAGGTTGGTGTCGTGGTGGACATGAATTGTATTTTCTTACCATAGAAGTGACTGCTAGTTCATTTTAGAGTCCCTGTGTCAAATCGCACATCGCCACGCTAAACAAACAGGGGATGGTATATCACTCACAACTACTACAAAGTCATGGGGCGAGTGGCCCACGATAAACACATCGGTGAGCCAGTTTGGGCCGTGACCCCTGGTGTAAGAGGCAGTGCTCTACAGAGGTGACTCCAGAGGTGACTACAGAGGTGACTCCAGGTGTTCTCCAGCACATTTTCTAGCCAGCAGTGACCTTGGACGGATGGACCCCAGGGATCAGACGTGAAAGAGGCCAACGGCCGGTGAGTTGACCGTTGAGAGAAATGGCGCTGGCAAGCACTCACCTGGCAGGAAACGAGAAAAAGCCAAAGAAAGGAGACAGAAACAGGAAGACAGAGGGTCCAAACAGTTAGCCAAGTGCATCAGCCTCCCTACCTGGGGAGTTAAGGGTGACACTGGTGCAGCTTGGCCAGGAGGGGAAGTGGCTTTGCAGCCATTTCCAATAATAATAAACTCGTCTTTTTACTTAATGATGGTCTCCTTGGAAATTTTGTTGGTCAGTGGGTTTTGGGGTCTGGTCAGCTCAGTATGTCGCGTGCCATTTTTGTTCCTGGTAGGTTCCTTCAGGTTTTGACTTTCCTGAACCCTGCTTAGAAGATGCAAGGACAGTCGTTTTTACTTTACGGAATCCCTGCCCATCTTCTGTATGGTCCCTCTAAAAAGAGCAGCTAGTGCAGACAATGGCGGCCATTCCACAAGGCTGGAGCTCTGCGTATGGTGTCACCCTTGGACCTGAGGCACAGTCTCTAACCTCATACGATGACAAGAGGGACTTAAAGTGGCTGACCTGGGCACACAGGCCCGAGGAGCTTCAACCATTTATTGATAAGATCAGCAAGACGCGCAGAAGCCTTCCTCTGCTGACGCGCTGCATTTTGTAAAACGCTCGCTCAGATTTTCAGGTTATAAGAGAATAGTCGCTAATAAAAACAGAACCAGAACTGATTACTCCAGAGAGGGGCGAGGGTTCGGGAGGAAATCCACCCAGACAGCTGGGGCAGTCACAAGAAATTCAAGATGTCACTCCTGCTCAGGCCTGGCACTCTTGAAGGCTGTCGAGAGGAGGAGAGAATGGATCAAGAGTGACAGCTCCTTGTCTTAGGGGGCCCTCTCCGTGAAATAGTGCTTATTGCAGCAGTGCGCCAACGCTGTTTCATGTAAGTAATATTGAAGGCAGCCCAGCCGCTGGGAGAGCTCCATCACGGCACATGCCAGCTCGTGTAATTTTGTTTAGAATCTCCTGTCAGGCGGTGAGGGCCGCTCAAACAAGGCCGAGATTGTTTTTCTTTGATGCTGCTCTTGATTTGTGTATGCGCTCATCTTGGCCGACATAAAGCACGAGCTACCCACCCACCAACCCGCCTTGGATTTTTACAAAAAAAAAACAAAAAGTTCTGCTCTTCATTACCCGCAAACGGCCAAGGGTGGAGGACAAGAATATGAAGGCCCCCCAAATGTGGCTACAGTCCGGCCACCGATGCCACACTTAACAACGGGTTCAACTTCAAGTTTCAGTGCACAGTCAGAGGTTTAGATCAGTTTTTTTTTTTTTATTTGCTGATATTTATTAATATTATGTTTTATGGAAACAAAGGACACAGCAGAAGCGATCGGCTACGTGAACAGAAACACTAACCAATAGGGTAGATGGACGACTGAAGAGAGGGTGGAGTCCTGGACAGAAAAAAAGAGACCCGATCCTGATTGGCTCGTATAGTCAGGAGTGAAATGGAAGAAGAGGGACTGACAAAGCTCAATGGCTAACAGAATCAAAGGAGGAGGGAGGGAGAGAAGTAAAGGCGCAAGTGATGGCCTCGGGTCCAAGACAAGCCCGGACTGACACCATGACATGGGGGGCTTCAGAGGCTTATTGTGCTCAGACCCTGAACTTATTTACATAATCAATAGCAGTAGGCCCCCAATGTTTCTGTCCATCATATACAATGATCAATGTTACATCACTAAATAAACCCCAGCACTCCGATCTTCAACTTTAAATACTTGCAAGACACCGACACCTGCAAATCCTAGAAATGCTGCTGGACCCCCCAAACCCCAAACTCCTGACCTGGGACAGGGCCAACACAGGGGGCTACAACTTCTGTCAAGATGCACAAGTGCATTGGGGCAAGGGTATCGTCATCAGCACATACAAAGCTCTGCAGCGGCCAAAGCAGAATCTCGTCTAAGACTTCACATTCGCACTTAAGTGGGGAACTGCAGCCAGATGTGGCATGGGGGGCCCCGACGTCGTCCGATACGAGACTCGACATCAGGCGAGCGCTGAGCCATCTGTTGAGTCTGTAGAGGACGTCCGTGTGGGTTAAATGCCCATAAATCACTCCAATAAGCCCACGTACGAGGAAATGAAGCACTTGAAATATTTCAACAATAGACGAGGACGCAGAGATGGATGCATCTGAAAGACTCAAGTTCAAGTGGAGCATTTAAATGCATGTTGTGTGTAAATCACTTAAAATTTGTTAAGCTCCATTTACTCCCGAGCACAGCTACAGAACACATCTCGACACATCACACCGGTATGCTTGACACGACATCTTTATAAACCGTTCTTTTAAAGCATTGTGCATGAAATATTCCCAATTTAAGGAGATGCAGCCTGTAACGTCTTGTTGGAATGCGATTATGACCCAGATACGTATACCCCGAGGAGCTTAGGTAAAGAAATGTCTGCACTAAAAATCTCATTATCATTAAATAAGCAATTCTGAAAGGAAAGTGCGAGGCGCATATGGACGCGTCTCCAGCTGCTTCAGTAAAGACCGCTGGGGATTGCACCTCCGCCCCATATCGACGCACAAGATGCTTGATTTGCTTGATTAATAATGCTGATCGTTTTATAATGATAAGCAAAAAACATTTCGAAATGTAGGCAGGTAATTAATAAATAAATTAAACAGCGTAGAACCTGTCAGATAGAAAGAAAGGAATCAGTCCTCAAAGTTTGGAAACTGCGCACACGGCACTAGTGACGATGTCACACAGAGGGGACACTGCACGGCATCCCACTACTGAAACCCCCGATTGTTAAAACGTTACCGTATCGCCATTTCTTTAACTTCGCTACTGGGAGTAAAGGATAGATTTCAAGGGCCTCGCGCTCAGTCGTCTGTTACTGCGATCACAACCCCTTCTCCCCACTCCTCGATGAAATATACGGATTACCGTTAGCTCGAGTCACACGGGGGACCCCACAGGCGAAGCGTTTTCAAATTAACGTATTAATATAAATGGGCTGGAGACACCAAGGGGGACCCCAGTCTCCCCCCAGGGCAGCTTGAATGTATTTGTGTAGCGCGTCGAGGCAAGGAGGCACAGGACTGTGCTGCGATTGTGTAATTGTGTATTCAGTTCACCACAGGGGACCTCACATGGTACCCCACGGGGTCCTCCTTTTTGAATGTATGTGTTAATATAAACAGGCTGGAGACTCCAAGGGAGACCCCCGTCACCACCCAGGGCCACTTGTATTGATTTGTGCAGATGTCGAGGCAGGGGGGCTGCTGTAGGATGGCAGTGGGGGGGTTCATGGAGGTTATCTATTATTTGCCTTGCTACTGTTTTGGTACCAGTACTGAGGTCAGAAAGTCCAGATTGTAGTACCAATCCAACACCAGCCACACGCGACCAACTCCTTGAGTGACATGAAGGCAAACTGTGAACTTTAAAAGTTTTACTGAATACAAAACATGCAAATATAAAAATCCCGTGGGTCCAAATGTTTACTTCAGTGATTCAATTATGACGGTAAGAGTGGCAGACAGAAGAGGCCATCATCTTCTTCTTTCTGTCCCTCTCTTTAAACATTGTACCAGCTTACACAAGCCACGGGTGCAAGGAGCTATAAAGGATAAACGTAACAGCCATCCACTCACATATTGTTAACGCCATTTTGTTCTGCTTTAGGGTTGTGGGACCCTGAGCCACAGAGAATAGCCACAAAGAGGCCCAAACTGGAATTGGCAACTCACTCACACACTCACACACACACACACACTCACGCGCACACACACACTCACGCACTCACGCGCACACACTCACGCGCACACACTCACGCGCACTCACACACTCAGCAGGCTGATGGATGACTGGATCTTCACTTCCGAGTGGGTGCGGGTGCTCGTTTGTGCTGGAGTGGGCCGTGTGGTGGACTGGTACCCAGCTAGAGGTGGCTCCCGCCCTGTGCCCGACACTGCCAGGGTAGGCTCTACCCCCCCAAGAGGTTGAACTGAATTATGTAGATTTGGAAATGCTGTGTTATTTAATGTATAATTGGGAATGTTGAAACTGAAAGGACAGGCAAGTTGAGAACATCAAAATGACTTTCTTTTTATTAATTCTGGTGTGTATTTGTCATACTATTTACTTATTTATTGAGCTTCTGTAAAAAGCCAAATGTTACCCTGGGGACAAATAAACTGTTCTCTCTCTACCTCTCTATTATATAGCGCCTTTTCCATCTGTCATATACTGTTGGCCTTTTCATATCAGAAGTGTGAGGGCACAAGGGTAACCCCGTGGCGAACCGGTGCCCTTTCCAGAGTTGGCTCCTGCCTTCCACCCCCATGTTATGAAGACAGATAAGAGCCACGGATTTGGGCTGGAGATCTGCAAGTTAGGCCGGCCAATCTTTTTCATTTAGGACAATTTCTGTCCATCCAGCACAGACTTGGGGTTTCGTTACGCTGGACACATACAGTGTAAATGTTTTCTATGTGCCATTTACTGAAATATATTTTGTAATTCATGAATTAATAAAATGCATTGTAATTTTTCATTCCAGCAGATGGCGCACTGCAAACATTAACACAGCTGCTGGGACTCCTGTAGCAAAGGCTGTCGAACTGAGGTGACAGACAGACCGACCGACACTATAACTTCAAAAAGATAAAATATAAAAAGTGAATGGGAACGGTAGAGGGAGTAGCAGTCTCACCAACGTCTACGAAACAGTCTGGTGATCTGCCCTGATTAACAAAACGAGAGGAGGAGTGAATCACTTAAATACGTCCCAAAGTCTGTTAACATCTAAAAGGAGAGAATGCCGACCTCCTAGGCCCAGAGTTTGAGACCCCCGTGGTCAGATCATCGACATCACAGTCAGGGGGCTCCAGTGGGTTCAGCACCACCCCATCAGTCTTTTTGTATTTAGTCTTTTATATTCTTCAGTTTCCTTGACCAGGTTATAAAGTTTAGTAGAACAAAGCAAACAAGCTGAATGGCCGTGCAGCGGGACCCACGACAGTGGCGGACACTCTGACGCAGGGCAGGCCCGGCCAACACTCACCTATTTCGCTGCCACTGCCGCCATCCTGGATACTCCACAGGATAATGTTGCTCTCAGAGGCCACGGCCACCATTTTATCCTTGTCGCCATGAGGACCCCCGACCACTTTGGCATTGAGGGCGACTCGCTCGATTGTCCAGTCCAGGTAAGGGCTAGAGAAAACCTGCTGCCACCCTGATGACTCCTTTATCCTGTGCGGTTTCAAGATGAAAAGAAAGATTAACACTGCAGAGCCATTTAAAGAGATTTACGGCAAACATCCGAAGCACTTGGATTGTGCGCAGATTTTAACGTGACTGCAGCACGTGGCGGCCCCCAGTTTAACATACATGGGAAGGAAACACTCAAATTGACTTTTGACTCCGTTTTCAGTGGTGAATCACTTCATTTTGTGTTTTGAATAAACTAATGCAACTTATGCTGAATGCCAACTGCCAGGGTACCTGTGGTCCTGTGACAAAGTAATCCTGACGTCCTCACTTCTTGTGTGTTTGTCACAGCACATGGCCTCAGATCTTTACACAAACTAGAAGATCAGATTACGGGACCCGAGTGAAAACACAACACCTCTTCTAAATCGTAATAATGTTACCCAGCGATTCCATCGTCAGTGTGAAAAGATAACTGCCCCTCAATTTCCTCACTCAAAGAGCTTTAATTAATAAGTAGCCGTCCCCCGTGGCTCCGCCCATGTAAAGTGAGGAGGGCCCCGCCCAGCTCCTGCCTGACATCACGTTTACCCCTCCCCTCGGCCCGCAGCCTCTGTCTTGGATTAGCGTGAATAAGTCGCTCCTTCAAGTGAACTCGGCACGATGACAGAAGTCACAAAATCAACCGGAATGTTCAAGTAAATTATAGAAAAAAAAATATCTAACTTCGTGAAGCAGTTCTCTCGTGAAAAGTGGACAGATGGACAGACAGATATTGGATTTTATACATACACAGATTCAACTCGGTTCATCTAAACCTCAGCATGACAGTGAAGTCGTCACCAATTCCAGAAGAGACAGACACCTCAGTCTGAGCCATTATCACCAAATGAAGAGCACTTGAAAACGCGGTCAATCACCCTAGGTAGGGCCAACGTGACCCCAAGGGCACAGAGGCAATCCGTTCAGGAAGCCACAGAGGGTCCCACAAGAACATCCAAAGAACTGCAGACCTCTGTAGCTGCAGGTGAAGTCAGAGTTCAAGAGGCCAAGATTCAGGAAAGATTGGAAACATCAGCTATCCATGAGAAACATCAGCACTCATCTCACATTGGCAAAGAGGCACTTGGATGATCCCCTCACGCCTACAGGAATGAGGACAGACGAGTCCAAGGTAGACCTCGCTGGAGGACACGGGGCTCACCACGCCTGCTGTTCGACTGTCATGAAGGACTGAGATCCAAGTTTAGGAAGTCGTGATTACTGCTGCTGAAGACGCTGCAACCAAGTAGTGCAACTGTGGACACGGGTGACAGACAGACAGACAGACATGAGAGGCACCACACCGTAACTGACAGACAGATGTGAAAGGCAGTGTATGATAGCTGGCTAGCCGACTACACAGACCGATGGACAGACAGACCGGCGGACCTTTACTCGCCCCCAAGGGAAATGAAGACTTGACAGAAGCTTGAAACATCTCACACACAAACAACACACACACACACAAAGACTTCTGGCTTGGATAAAACGATGTGAGAGCTGCAGGCAGTCAAGTGAAGTGGCTTTACTGTCATACCCTCCACACCCGGTATGGCGGCATACAGTGGCACAGGAGGAGGCCCAGAGTCCGGACAGCCAAGGGGGAGATGCGGTGGCAGCGTGGTGTACTGGTTAAGGCTTTGGACAATCCCGCTACTCTGTGACCCTGAGCGAGTCACTTCACCTGCCGTTGAACCGATTGGAAAAACAAAAGAATCTCTCAATTACTGTAAGTCATCCTTGGGTGAAGGCGTCAGCTGTGACTGTAATAAGAGGCATGGCGGTGCTTTAGATTGGCCCAGAGGTGCAGCAGGTTTACGTTTTAAGGGACCTTTACCACTTTACCACAGCAGCACCAGCTTGTTGTGTGCACAAGTAAGACCTGACAGAGGGAAGTGAATTCAGGAAGTTAATTCCCTGAACAAATAAAGTCCTCATTTGAAAGCTGTCATGTGTGTTCACTCAGGTTCCCCTTCTGTAATATTACATTTTGCCTAAAGGTCAGAGGGCACTCATTGTGTTAAATATGCAAAGACTTTTCCCAGCACTGTAATATGACGAGATCGCCACAATACCTGTAGCACACCACAAAATGGGCATAAGCAGCAACGATCCAGTTGTGGTGACCAGCCACTATTAGCACTTTGCGAGGATCCACAGGAGAACCTGCAGGTGACAAAAAAAAAAAAAAACAAAATCAAAGGTGCCATCTGGACCTTCAGCTCAGACCTGGGCACTCCCATCACATAGCAGGCCCAGGAGGAGCGGAGGTGGCAGCGCCTGTAAAAACCTTCTTCAAAAGTCACCTCTTGGAGGTTCCCACATTTCATTGTCAAGCAACATTGAATCCCAGAGGATTTCATTTGCCGTTTTTGTAACTGATCAACTGAAAAAGAATGTCGATGTGAAACAGGTCTCTACATGAATTAGAAATATAAAACACTACATTATTGATCTTGCTGATATTCACGCCCATTGATGTGGCACATCACTGGCACTGCCCATTGGCTTAGAAGGCCCATCATTACTTTAATGGAGGTCCCCCATCTGGGGTTTCAATTGGTTGCATCTGGAAAGTCCAACACCTACAGGGTGAAGACCGAAAAACACGCCAAGCAACTCCATGAAAAACACAAGTCAGGAAGTGGAGAGAAGAAAACCTTCAAGTCACTGAATATCCAGTTACGCCAGTCATGAAGAAATGGAAAGGGTTTGGCACAGCAGCAAATCTGCTAGAGCAGGGCGTCCACAAAAACTGAAGACGACGAGTGAGGGAGACCAGCGAGGGCCACCCGAGACCTCTAAAAGAGTCACAAGCCACAGTGACAGACACTGGTGAGACTGTCCCAAGGTGCTTCACCAGTCACAGCATTATGAGACAAGAAAAAATAATGCACAGGGCATCTCGGCACATGGGGGACAGAGAAGTCACCAGGAAGGAGGTTCTGAGGCCTAATGAGACCAAAATGGAGCTCTCAGGCCATCAGACCAAATGCCATGTCACACTGAACATGATCAGAAACACAAAAAAGGCAGAGAGATACAATGGAATCCATTCAAATTTGGGGCCGTGTGTAGCCTGGAAGCATTGGGTTGTGGGGATGCTTGTCAGCAGCAGGCCGTGGAGGGCTTGTGAGAGGAAAAAAGAAGGCAGCAAAATACGAGGAAATCCAGGAGGAAAACCTACGGAGAGTCTGCACCTTGGGAGAAGATGGCGAGCCCAAGCATGAAGCCAAACCTAGCATGCACTGGATTGGCTTCCCAACATGAGTGTGAATGAGTCAAACGTAAGATTTAAATGAGTTAACGAGTGTGAAGTGTAAATGCAGTCAGCTTACAGCACTGATCAGTTTGAACTTTAACATTAAGAGTCCGTGTCAAGACACCAAAATGATATCTGCTGCCATTTCATGTTTTAAATGTGAAAACTCCCAGGCGAGTGAAGACGATTTGTGGGCGCTACACTTTCAGTCAGGTTTGAAGGAGACGAATCCCATACCACATGAGGAAGGACCACACCGAGGCTTTAACTCCTTCCTATTGACTAAGGGGTCGGGCAGCAGCCACGTGTTGCACGTCGGCTCTGTACATGTAACAATACGACGACTTCTACTAAAGAGATCAAACCAGCAGGCCGTGTCAAACTGCACCTCCATCCTAGTTTGGATGATTACGTATATAAATGTCGTGCTTTAAGGCCCTGCGTATGCTCAGTCGTCAGTGCTGCACAAAGCAACCAGAACTGAAGCCGAGGATCAGAGACTTCATAAACAGCAACACGTGCCAATGCTGCCATCAAGTGACCAAACCTCAACACTGCACGACAGACATAGAGCAATCAGGAAGAGCTGGTGACCTCACCAATCCGCGTGGGTCGCTCGGCGGCCCCTGCCAGTGGGGTCTGCGGACAAGTCCTGGAACTGCTTGCTTCTTGAGAGGTTTGGGAGGCTCGGTCTTCAAGCGTGGAGGCCGCGGCAGCAGAAGGGCACACCTTTCGACTCGGAATTGCTGCCATGAAATGAAAAGAGAAGAAAGTGATGTCTGATAAATGAGAAACCAAACACATTGGGCAAGTTGTACAGCAAATATTCATATTGATGAAGTCCAACAAGGGGATCGACACGATAGCCGAGTAGTCAGCTGGCTGATGCCGAGTTTGAAAGTAGCACAACAAATACAAGGGGCACTCTGTGTCATGAATGCAAAGCCCCCCCATCATCATCTTTGGTCAATACCCTGTCTGTCACCAAAGAGCCCAGGCCATTTACTTTAACTAAACATGTGGGAGTTCATCCAGGAGGAAGCAGGCAGCTTAGGTCTTCCTTGGTGACTTACCGGGAGGAGGAAGGTATCCATGGAAAAGAACGCTGCCACATGATGACCGCTCAAGCTCTTCACAAAGCAGCAGTCGTATTACTGAAACAAAGAGGAAGAAGTGATCAGCAGTGACCCTCCATCATACCTCTGGGTCTCCTTCTGAGAACTGAACTATTCACTGCCCCAGTCGGCCCAGATCTTGCCCAACGTCAAGAATGTGTCACTTGTGCGATACTTGAGATCACAAACATGTGTGTTAAGTCAAAGCAGCCCGATGTGCTGTGGCAGAGAGGGAGGCTCAGGGCAGCCTACAGTGTGCTGCTTGATGACCTCTGGGGGTCCGGTGGCCACAGCTTCCAGCTCGGAAGGTCGAATCCCAGCCCAGTTCTCTTTGTTCCTGCATGTGTCTGTCCCCCCAACCCCAAAACACAAAACAAATCTAAACTGGCCACACACAAGTCTCTTTGGACTTTAAAAACCAGAAGAAAACCTCCACACACACAGCGAGAAGATGAATACTCTGGGTAGCTGGTGAACGGGCATGAAGTTGAGCCTTCAGAACGCACCGTGTGCCCGCGTGGTTTATAAGATCTGCAAAATGGTGACCAGCATACTATAAAAGGAGCCTACAAAAAGACGACGTGTTTGAATCAGAGTTGTGGAAAGCAAGCCTGAGAGTCAAGTGCATTACTACAAGTTCAAATAAAATGAACGAGAAAACGGGGAGCTGACAGAAATACATACCTAATGGCGTAATTCCATAAAATTCAGCTTCATGACGTAGAACGTTGATATTCACCCCTCTAGACAGAATAAACAAAAGGATTGTCAGTTTTTAACGCATTCTCTTTTGGTAAGAATGACTTCTTTACTAAGGGACAAACAGGATAAGCCCTGGACACCCAATAAACATCTCCAGCTGAACAACAAGCCTCGAGTTAAATAATTACCTCAAGTCTAGTTCTTTGGTTCGAAGAAAATTCAAGATGGGGGCAAAGGCTGTAGGATCACGATCAATGAAAATCTGCAAAGAGAAACAAACGTGAAATTCTAACAATCCAGAAGCCAGTGAGCTGCTCCAAACCAAACAAGTTTTCAAGAGTCAATGGAGACGGCGGCCATCTTGTTGAAGTTCGGTGGCCATGGCGAGTTCATCCACAGTCTCCGCCGGTCGTCTTCCCTTTTCAGTTCTGTTTTGGTACGGCAAACACACAAACTCGGACAGACGAGCCCGTCTTCCATTAGACTGCTCAAACACGCTCACCTCTCTTCTTTACTTGTGGTCTCGCCGTTTGCACCGTACGTCTGGCAGAGTACTCGCCGCTGGTCTCACACACACTAGAGTCCGGCCTGACGACGTTACACAAAAATCAAACTCGTCTCACTTGGTTCACTGCAGAGCACGATGGACGACTCACTGGGCTTGCCACCGGTACGCGCCGTGACTGTTAACGACTCCTTAGGCCGGGTAAATGAAGGCTACGACTGAAAACTGCTGGTAATGGCCTACCTTGTATGACATGTGTTTGCTATGACTGGAGCAGCACACTGCATTGATTAAATACAAAACGTAAATCTGCACACTCTCTCCATATTCTCGAACATTGATGGAATTAATTAAGGCGTTTCCACGCTCATCGCCCGCTTGCTTTGTGCCAAATCAGACGATAACTCATTCTGTTTCAGTCTCCTGGTAGTTCAGATGTTCTTCACACGGTAAACTTTCAAGCAAATCACAAGTGACCAAAAACCGCCCCGTGGGTGTGCTGTGGACTTCCTTCATTGGGCACAATCGTCATGAAGATTTGTCCAGAGCTGTGCTTGGGCACTGGCACATTTGTGATGAGAATGCGGTTGGCTTACCAAGCAGAAGAGAATATGGCAATGGCTTACTGTGCGCATTGCAGGAAAGACGCAACTCATCTGGGCGAGCTGTGCCGAGGACACGAGGTGATGTGTTTCAAATTCGCGTAGACATTGGATGGGTACTCAAATTCTGACTGTGGTATCGATGCCAGCTTTCAGGCCTCAGTACCGATTCCAAAATGGTTCATAGCAAATCCCAAATAAACATCCGCCGATCTCACAGCTGCAAACACACGCACTCCGCTGCACTCCGCAAACCGCCAGCAGGAGCAGGATGGTCTGAAGGTTCACTCCTTGGAGTGTCCAACGCATTCATACAAACAGACACGTTCAAAGGCTGAGGCGGCGCGTGTGGTGGGAGTTTCCCCTGGGAGTTCTTATCATGCTAACAAACAACTGAGCACAAGGTGCTGGAGAACCACCATTTATGATGGCAGAGCTGAGGAGGAGGAGGAGGAGAAGGAGGAAGACGTTGGCTCGAGCAAACAACAGCAGCAGCAGCTATGGGCGCACACCTGAGGGCCGCATGAACAGCCGGCTTAGAACAAACTAGGAGAGGCAGAGCACCGCAGTGAATGCCAGTGGACACTAGAGGGCACTCTTGTCACATGCAATATAAAACAGGAAACGAGAACAAAGGTTCCCTTCACAAATTTCATGTTTGCTTTTTAATGAAACAAAACATTTTGAAAGTTAAAAAGCAGCCCCTTTTGAAGTATAAAACCACGTGTTCTTCCTCAAATACTTAACGGTTAGTTCAATTTCCCTAGAATGGTGTTTTTGACATTACAGAGATGGCACTGGTAAAGAAGTCTAGCAATAAATAAGTGAATAATGCAAAGCACGTCTTTTTAAAACAAACAAACAGAGGCACACCAATTTTAAACTGACTAACAATGAAATTGGACCCATTAAAAAGGCGCACAGACGAATTTGAACTCGAATCGCACTCACAAAAGGATTGGCCACAGAAATGGTGCAGAATCTTTTAACAGAATCACAGGGAGTTAGAGCTCTGCTGCACAAGTAAAATTATGGAAGGGGGATTAAGAAGTGATTCACACAATTATCTAAAGACCCCGTCAGATTTAACTCTCTTAAAGAAATGCTCCACCCAAAAATGACATCCTTTTAAATTACTCACCCCATGGGTTTTGTAGGGATGGCAGAGAAATGATTTTAAACTCATTCTTTCATAGAGCACAAGAATAAAAAATGTTATTATGGAAAACACACCAGTGGTAGCCATCGCTCTACAAAGGCAAAAAGAAATAGCTGCCGTCACTCGTGTCACCCAATTCACATGTCAAATATCCACAACGTGGAACACACGCACACTTTTTTGCTAAAATATTATTGTAAAAACCTGCGCACACCATAAACAGGAAGGGCAGTTCTCACAGGACTGAGTTTGGAATTGAAGGCCCGCCTCTCCTCCTCATTCATTGGTCAGAAGCTCTGCCTCTTCCTCTCCGTATTCAATTCAAGAACTTAATCTCACTGGTGAACAGCATTTCTCGTTTATACCGTGTGCTGATTTTTCCATTTGCAGGACCACCCTGGTCCAAAGAGCCCCAGAAATCTCTGTGAACGTCCAGTACTGTTAACGGTGATTTATGGGCTGGCAAAGAATTTTATTATCAATTAGCGGACTTATTCTGTATTGGGCCACGCTCTATTGAACAATTGCGATAATTAGGACATGGCAGGGGTGGGCTGTGTAAGTACGGTGGAGGGTCTACGACCAAAGTAAGAGAACCAACAATTATTTTGCCAACAGATTAATTGCTCAACATGCAAATATTTCATTCAAACATGAAAGTTTAATTCCTGACACGATGCTCTCCTTCATACCTGCAGCACATACTGTAAACGCTCTAAAATGGCACTTGCCAACGAGGTGCATTGTAACAAGTCTTGCTTTGAACTGCAGTGTTAAGCTTAACACTTTCAAGGTCTTCTCGATAAAAGTCGAAGTCAACGGGTAGAAGGCCGAAACAAAGTATTGAGAGAAGTTAAAAGATGCCACCTCCACACAGACCGTGGCCTGAATTGAAACTAAACCCTTGTCTCGAAAACACGGGAGTGCCAACTACTGCACTAGCATGTCACCGAGTACAAACTCAAAATTAGCGAACTTTCGTACTCACCGCTCCGGTCTCGTCCCTTAATGTTGAAATTCTTCCACTAAGCAAACTGTAAAAAGAGGACAAGAGGAATAAACAGTCACTATCAAATCTGAAAATCACAAGTAAAACGTAAAGACCACACGCCTATCAAGTTTAGGGCACATATTGTGATGAAACGCTCAGCTATTTCCGATTTAACGGTGGTCACTCATTCTCTAACGACTGATAAATGTTCGGCCACCACCATTTTGGACCGTCTGTAACTGTGGCTCAAAAGGTACCCGTCTTTGCACATTACGTGCCCACTCCAGTTTGTCCCGCCTTTGAAAGCTCGCGTCTTCTTTCAGTTGACTGTGTGGTGTGCCCGCTGCCACTCTGCTTCTGCTGCTGTACGACTGTAACAAATGCCAGTCAGCTCTTACTTTAGTTTTATTAGGTTGGTTCTTCTTCTGACCCAGCCACCAGGGCATTTCTTCATGCCTGTCACAAGCCTGGATAAATGGGGAGGGTTACATTAAGAAGGGCATCTGGTGCCAAATTTTGGCAGATCAATACGTGGATAACAATACAAATGTCCATACTGGATCAGTCAAGGCCCGGGTTAACAACGATCGCTCGCCACCAGTACTCTTAGCCAACAGGGTGCTGCCGGAAATTGGGCTACTGATTTTTTACAGTTGGTTGTTGTTCTACTAAAATGAAGATGCTGCCCCACTCCACCTCTGACTTATCTGAACATTTCCGCTATCACCTCCCAAGTCGAGGTCACATTACGTAACTTCTAGTCATAGGGCATCGTTGGACTTGCCGACTGCAGTTGCTGATCTCGTTGTCACAATTGAAATCTCCGGACATGTCAAGTTTAGCAGCTGCATCATGAATTTTAAGCACAGCTGTTCCTGTCCCTCTCTGTGACAGCCAATGGCGTGCTGCAATTTCACACATAATCCATCCTATCGTGGTACATAAAACACGAAACATCAGACAGACAGACCAGCTTCTCTTCTGTTTGTGAGCCTGGCTGCTGCTTTATATGTTCTGCACCTCTCCATCTGAGGGTACGTCGCTGGGTATGCCTGACCAGACGATTGACTTTCATTTTCCTCCAACTCGCTAAGATTATGTAAATGAAGGCTGCAATGAAAAATCGGTGGAAAAATGACCAAATGTGACATGGCCTTAAAACAACAAACCTGAGGGCTCCAACCTCGCTTTGTGACTGGACAAGCGTCCCTCTCCGGCTCACCCCACAGCAGTCGCACTTGCGCTCTCTACTTCTTTCAGTGCACTCTATGCTCCATTCTCTCTCCCAAATGTCCAACAGGACATCATCACCCCACAATAATTGACCTCAGAGGTCAAAGGCCATCTTTCTGATAAAGGTCACCCCATCTGCTGGCACACAGCCCATTCGAGCCCACCACTACCAGTCAACCTGCTCCTACAGTAGTTCTTCTATTTTTCAGTAATCTTCTTCAGTTTGGTCACAGTAAACATTGAGTGGCACCAACTGTAGTTTTAACCCACATTTTATGTTGCCACCGCTCAGTCCACCCATCGTCTGTGGTTCATGTTTTGATTTATTACAGTTTGAGAACTTTCTATCATTTCCATAAGCCGAGTTTTGTTGAATGCCAATGTGATTATACTTGACACGCTTGCGGAAGAGTCAGTTAAGAAACGAGTGACATAAATCGCATCATCAATCCTGGTGTGTGTACCCTCATGTTGGCGCCTAAGCGTCTTTAGAATTTAGTAACCATGTGGCCCTGTGCACATCAACTGAGCATCTGATGGACCAGAAAACACCACTCTTTGGAGGGAACAGGTGGGTTAAGTGTCGCAACCCGCATCTACATCACCCAACATGAAAAGCACACGAAGATACCCAAATGTCCACAAATTCATGGCAGGAAATCAACAAGACCCTGGACAAAGATGAGGGTTTCTGCTGCCAGAAATAGACACATCTATGAGCTCGATATGTTAGAGCAAAGGAAAAACTTTGGGAGAAAAGCCTGGGAATCCAGCTACTGGTGAGTGTCGCACACCCCACGTCTGACCAGCATGTGCGTCTGCAGCTCTCTGCTCCTCAGTCTGCACAGGCCTTAAGGGTGGCACCCGAAGTAACGTCATACCAACTTCACCCAGCTGTCTTATGTAAGCTCCACCTTACGGCTTGTCAGTCCTTCGGAGTGCACCTCTAGCTCTGGAGTTTTACCAACAAACCCCTAATCCAAATCTAGCAAAAAATACAAATACCCGTCCTGATCACACCGGAAAGAGTTAACTCGGTCAAACAAACAAACAAACAAACAAACAAACAACTCCTCCTCACGGGCTGCTATGACCACACAAACCTTTAAACAATCCAAAAACATTCAGCCGTGACAGAATGGGAAGAACAACCAGCAGTGATACGGAAAAGATCGGAACAAAAGTGCCTGACATGGACATGGTGTCCCCAAAAGATTACAACCATTCTGACACTACTGGGAAGGGACCAATAGGCTTTCATTTTAATGGTTTCTGCAAAATTTCATTATTTTAATAATAATAATTCCTTGCATTTCTATAGTACTTTTCTCACTACTCGGAGCGCTCAGGAATTGCAGGTTAAGGGCCCAACAGAGCAGAGTCCCAATTGGCATTTACGGGATTCGAATCGGCAACCTTCCAATTCTCTAGCCTCGGAGCCACCACTCCGCTCATTTTGACCGCCAAAGCCAATGGGTGTAGACGTACTGGGGTAGCCTTTTCAGTTACACGGACATCACTGCAAAACAACAAGTGGTTCCCGATGAAGACATATTACAGAATAGATATATTTGATTGAAAAGTCCAGGACAGAACATTCGAGAAGTTGTACCTTGAGAAGAAAGAGTCTGGAATCCACATAAGAGTCTGCCTCGAAGTGCTGAACCTGCAAAGTGAACAGAACAAAGACTTCAGACAGGTTAGACAAAGTACAAAACTCAGGTAACTTCTGAGGAGCATTTCTAATTTGGGACTTACTGTATTTATATCACGTTTTTGATTATTATGGTTTTTTAGCCATGAGTTACGTGTGTCAGAAATCAAACTGAACCTACACAGGCGTGTGGCGTCTGCACCAGAACATCGCAGTCAGGTGCAACTCGGATGAACCCCTCAAGTGCTCTTCCAGCAGCGCCTCCTGGTGGCACCTGAGGCACCCAACAGGGCTGTCCTCCAGGACTACAAGTCCCATGTGCCCCCTGCACTCACCCACCTATTCTGCTCGGTTTCTTTTCCTTTCACTGTTGCCACAAAGTCTTTTTTTTCCAGGTACACAGTGTGGCATTGTATTGCGCCTTTAGACCCCTGCTCTTGGAATTTATCATGGGTGTTACGAAGATTCTACTATTCAGATTGCATCACTTCTTACTCTGCGGTCACCATGTTTCTCTGTAGAGCGCCTCATGACCAGGCCTGCTTTTAGAGGCACGATATAATATAATGGCTGACTGACGAACTTCGCTATTTTGAGGGTAACATCTGGCACATTCTGGAGATCAGCCTTGAAGGGGATGCCACGCTGCTGCTGCATCTGAACAGGATGTGCCCACTCAGGTAAGCTTTACACTGCGGCCAAAAAGTCATTTGAACTCTCTCTCTCTCTCTATATATATATATATATATATATAACAAAAATTACATTTATAAATATATATATATATATATATATATATATATATATATATATATATATAGTATATATGTGCATATATATATATATATATATATATATATATATATATAAATTATTATATTATATACAAATAAATTATTATATTATATATAAATAAATTATTATATTATATATATTTATATATATTATAGTCAGGCCTTTAGAATTCAATTTAGAGTCATTGCCTATCCTTGCAGCCAGGAGCCCACCCCAGATGGACTGCCGATTCATCACATACCCACACACGGTGCCCATTTCCACTTTACATAAAAAGCCCACATTTAGGATACAGGAAGAAAAAAATTGGGGAACCTGGAAGTCAAACCCACAGAGACTCAGGAGGACGTGTAAAGTGCCCATTGCCGGCTACCCAAATAGCTGGACTCGTAATGCTGGTGCGCTAAGCACTGAGCCACCAGGCTGGATTACCCTCTAAAACAGGCACACGCGGTCAGCAGCAAATGTCACCGGGTGCGGCGCATTGCTACATCGCGTGTTCTAACGGGTTATTCTTATTTATATATATTATTATTATTATTATCGTTGTTGTTGTTATGATGCTCCGACGGGGCCAAACCAGAGATTTTTCCAAGCCGAGGCCCGCCGATTGGAGCTTTGCAGCCTCCCCCCTCCGCCGGCCGCAAGCAGGCCGGTCCTAAGCAGCCGAGCCCCCACCCTCGTCACGCCGCTCTGTAGTCCACCGAAGGCCGACCGGCCCTCGCCTTTTCGCCTCACCTGGTCCCGCCGACGTTCAGCTGCACGATTTCTCCAGATCCTGAAGCAAAACCGCTACCATTCCCGGCCATCTTCGTCCTCCACCCCCGTGCCCCGCTGCTGCTGCAGTCCGGCTGCTTTCTTTCGGCGCTTCCTCGGGAGGTTTGGATGTACGCCGGCACGCAGCTTCCCAACCCGAACAGCGGACAGGATCCGGTCGGGAGATTTCATAGGGCCGCGCGCGATCTGCCGTTTCTGCCTGATGCCACGCGAGGCCGAGATGCTGCCAGCCCGGGCGCCGTCGCCTCTTCCCAGGGATGACTGAGGGGTCCGACCGCCTTCCCGTCTGGAGCGCTGACGTCACCCCCGGCGCTCCAAGTATCCCGAGCCGCTCAGCTGGAAGGAGCGCCGCTGCCCGGCAACGCGAGGGGGGCGTTCACGGCGGCGGATCGAGCTGGCAGATCTGTCGGTGTGCCTGCCGACTCAATGCGATTATCTGGGGGATAACGGGGCGGCTTCATCGAGTTCTGTGTTATAGAGCGCCACGCACGGTAGGCAGACGCGTTGAAGCGTAGCAGTTCACCCTCTTTATCTCATTAAGATGGGGACAAAAATCGATCTTGTGCCGGTCGCCACCACTCACGGGGACAAGGCCAACGTGGCGATGCCGGTAAAACCAGCGACTGAACGGGGTTCAAATACAGTACGGGGGCAAGTTGACCCAGCAGCCTCACACGGCCATTCGATTGGTAGGAGACAAATGTGAAAGGCTACAAGGAATTGATCGAATATGGGAGGAGACTGAAAGCAAGGGGGAAAACTATAGAAATAAATGAAATTTGTGAGGCGGTGCCTCAAATGGCACGAAACCGAGGATCTCCTGCTGGACTCTGGATGATTATTGCCGTGGATTGGCGATGCTAGTGCGCTTGTTTGTGAGATCACCCTGGCGTCCCGTCCGGGTATTGTACCTGCCTTCCACCCACTGTTTGCTTGCATAGGCTCCAGCCTCCCCGCAACTCTGCTCTGGATAAGCGCTGTTGGAGGCTTAATAATAATAATAATAATAAGGAGCACCGAGATAGAATGACCGAGACACACACCGAATGGGAATTAAGAAACCCAATGATCGGCGAGTTTGTTTAACAATAAACGACTTCCAGTCACACCTCTAACAGAATTAACAGAATCAGCTATCCTGCTGTTAGAGCGCCTCGGAAAAATGACGGTGGCCTGGACTAGCCAGGGCTGCTCCACTCTGCCTTCTCGGGCCTTCCCGGACTTGTAAGGTGTAACGGAAAAGATAGAACTCAGTAAACAGGTGGGCATCTTGCTGTCAATCATCCGTCTAGTACCCGCCTACTTTTAGGGTGATGTTCTGGCTACCACAATCATCATCATCATCATTATTATTTTTATTAATATACATGTTATTTATATAGCGCCTTTACTTAACGTGCTTGGTTACAGCTCATTATTTTTTATATAGAAGTCTTATGGCAATGCTAGTTAAACTGGTGCCCGCCCTGTACGCTAGGCTAGACCCAGCCCATGAGAACAAATTAAATCGTCCATAATGCAATGCCAAATTAATTCGATTAAAAAGAACAACAGATATCACTTTTTAATTTTATTTCTTTTTTTTGTTTTGTTTTTATTCACTCTTAGGAGTGAAGGTGTGTGAACTGATTGTCGCAATGGTTGCCAGGTGTTGGCTTATTGTCTTCCAACTGTGTAAAAGATTCCTGTGTTTTGTACTTTCCTGTTGCCATCCACTTTCCTTTTGGGACAATGAAAGTCTACTTACTGCACCTCGTTTTAAACTGACAACATCAAGGAAAAGGGGAGACGATTGTACTGTGTGTGTAAATAAACGAACGTAAGGGACGAATAAGTTTTGATTTGAATCAGGTGTGCAGTAAGCCCAAATGTCCATTAGATGGCACTGTGATGTCAGAAACGACGCCTGGCCGAGGACTAAAGTGGGACAAAGGCGGGGAAGGCGCAGCAGTGAGCTGAGCGCGTTGTGACCTGAGTGTGTGTGTGTGTGTGTGAGTGTGTGTATGAGTGAGTGTGAGTCTGTCTGTGAGTGTGTGTGTATGAGTGAGTGTGAGTGTGAGTTTGTCTGTGTGTGTGTATGAGTGAGTGTGAGTGTGAGTGTAAGTCTGTCTGTGTGTGTCTGTGTAAGTCTGTCTGTGTGAGTGTGAGTGTAAGTCTGTCTGTATGTGTGAGTGTGAGTGTGAGTCTGTCTGTGTGTGTCTGTGTGTGTGTGCGTGAGTGTAAGTCTGTCTGTGTGTGTGAGTGTGAGTGTGAGTGCGAGTCTGTCTGTGAGTGTGAGTCTGTCTGTGTGTGTGTGTGTATGAGTGAGTGTGAGTGTAAGTCTGTCTGTGTGTGTCTGTGTGTGTGTGAGTGTAAGTCTGTCTGTGTGTGTGAGTGTGAGTCTGTCTGTGTGTGTGTGTATGAGTGAGTGTGAGTGTGAGTGTAAGTCTGTCTGTGTGTGTCTGTGTGTATGAGTGAGTGTGAGTGTAACTCTGTCTGTGAGTGTGAGTCTGTGTGTGTCTGTCTGTGAGTGTGTCTGTGTGTGTGTGTGTGTGCGTGTGTGTGTGTGAGTGTAAAGCTCAATGAGTGTAGTAATAACAGTACGTTTCCGTTACAGTATACTGTATAGCGCCTTACCACAGGCACACAGCTACTTCAGCCAAGTCAGGTTTACTGCCGTGTGTGTTCAGTACAATGAACTTTGTACTTGTGGGTCTCCTCAGGCAGTTGACAAAAATAACCGTCAAGGACACAAGCCTTTGGGGGGCTTTAGCCAAGAGATGCTTGTATTGGGGTCAGGCAGACTTAATGGAGTGAAGGAATTCAATTTACTATAAAGAGCATGTTGGGGTTCAACTGGAGTAGAAATCACTTTAAGATGACATCAGAAATGTGCAGGTAAAACATGGAGCAGTAAAACACAATAATAATACTAATAATAATAATAATAGTTATTGGCATTGATGTGGTGCTTTTAATCAACTCAAAGTGCTTCGTATAGACAGTAGGGGGAGACCCTCCAACCACCACCAATGCGCAGCGACCATCTGGATGGTGTGATGGCGGCCATCCTTGCGCCAGTGTGCCCAACACACGTCAGCTATCAGGTGGTGGGCGGGCAGGTGACAGAGATAGCTAGGCAATTAGAGATGAGGGATGTTTAGGGGGCCAGAATGACCATGTAGGGTGGGCAGATTAGTCAAGACATCAGGAAACACCCCACTGATTTCAAAAGACATCCCGGCCGCAGGACCTCAGCTTTATGCGTCATCTGAAGAATGGCGCCAGTTTTAACAGCATATTGTCACCATCATCATATTGGGGTATTGGGGTCCACACAGAGAGCACAGGGTTAGCGCCCCTGCTGGCTTAACTGACACCTCTTCCAGTAGCAGCCCCTGCTGTTCCTAAATGGTCTCCCATCCAAGTACTGGCCAGGGCCAAACCAGCTTAGCGTCAGGTGGTCTTGCTGTCCTGAAGTGCAGGAAGTGTGGCTGCTGGTTTAATACCAATATGGGGTGTAAAATGAAAAGACTCCAAACATGAAACGAGTTGGGGGTCTCAGCCAGGGAAGCCCCTTTAGAGATATGGATGACAATGTAAGGCGCACTGCCTCATGTCACACAATAAAGGATGCACACTGGAGATACAGTAACTCCCAGCCTCCATCTTTAATAGCACCAGGAGTGAAAGAGGAGGAGTCTGGTCGGACTGGAGGAGGTGTCACTTGTCTTCTGGGCGGGGCTTCCTCTGTGGGAACAGAAGTTGCTCTAAATAGTGTAACCCAAAAGTTGTCCTCATAAATCAGACCCCATGAAGAAATCCCAGATGGCTGGCAGTAGAGTATCAAACGGATTGTTCTTTGGTGTCTCAGTCTTGGATGAATAAATATGACTGGACTTGTAAGAGGAAGGGCCTCGGCATCTGTGGAGGAACTGAGGAATCTCGCTCCACAGCCACTCTAAATGACCGAATTCCCAGTGTCGACGAGTTCATGTGGAGAACTGAGAGGAAGAGCAATGGCAGAAGGCATGAGGGCACAAGTTGGTGGTCGAGCAGACAGGTAAGAAGACGCAAGGCCGTTAGGGGCTCGTGGTGTAAGTGTGAGGAGTTTAAATCAAATGCGCATGGCTGAAGGAAGAAGAGCCGGGATGTGTGCGCAGTTCCGGAGTTTCGGTTGTGTGGCACCTCACTGAGCGATTGAACAGGGAGACCAGCACATGACAAATTACAATAATCCAATGTGAGGTAACGAAAGCAGGAGTTGGGATCACAGGAGACAAGTGAAGAACGCAGATGGGCAAAGTTATGAAGCTGATAGAATGTGACTTTAGCTAACTGTGCCTGAAAACAACGTTTGGAAGCAAGAAGAGCACAAAGATCATCTGTGTTCACGGAAGGCATGGATAGCATGGATGGCCTGGAAACCCGTCCAGGGTGTTTGATGGTACCTTCCCCAGTCAGGAGGCTGTTATAACAGAAGGTTGGTGGCAGTTTGCCTTCCTAGGGGCTGATGTTTACTCGGCACACTGGATGGCAGCCTCCCTCGGGCAGTCCTCCTGTTTGGAGGCCAACAAGGCACCTGCTGGGCTCTTCTGAGATGTCCACAGAGAATTTCAAAGCTTAGGTCCGGGACTTGGACTGCCATTTGCTGCATCATTTTGGAATGGAAGACCGCCACAAGAGCTCCACCTCTGAAAGGCCGCACAACGAGGTACACCTGCCCACGTTTAATGGAGAGACCACCGCACAGAAGCACAGTGTTAAGCACCTCTGCTGGGCCACACAAGTGCAGCATAAAACAAGACTACTCTGCTGATTCCATTTGTAAGGAGGCTGCTTTGGACAGCTGACTTCTCCAAGGGAGGACTACGTAACGGCGCTGAGTCTTGCAGCGCCTGGGGATGACATATTAAATGAACAGCTTCAGTGCCAGCCTGCCACGGTCGCGCAATCTCCATTCTGGTGTGGCTAAGTGAGCCCTCCTTCTAAAGAGAACGAGCTACCAAAAACAGTGACAAACAGAGAGTTGTCTGCCCTCTAGTGTCCTCGGGCAACATTGTTACATTGTATAGGGCATGGTGCCCACTGTTAATAAGCCAAGCAACATCTGCCAATGCACAACGTCTACTGGGGCTCCTTACTGCTGTCCAAAGTGCACAGCTCTGGGGCCATCGGGACCCTCGGTGACACTCCTTTTACTTGGTGATCACTTCAGCTAATGAGACCAAACGTGTGTGAGCCATCGTTTCGATGACATTTACTGTATTGTGGATGTAAATGTGCTCCTTATTCTTCATTCCCCTGCCCAAGGCCCAGACCTCCGCTAAATCGGCAAACCCCCCTCAGGACTTAAGAAAGAGCAGGGGGCTTCCATTACACGAAGCTCATCGCATGGGCCCGCTGCTCCCGCACTTATTTGCTCTCCTTAAGATGGAGGCTGAGGTGCTTTCATTTTTAAATTCGGTGGCACGTTTTTCACACTGCGGTGGTTGTCTCGTGCCTAGCAGTGGTGACTTGTTTTCCTGCTTGCGTCACCATCTGATGCCTCAAACCAGGCGTCAGATCAAATCCCCCTGAATCGTCCTCGCTGCGGCACATTTCAGAATAAAAATTCCGTATCAATAATTCAGCACAAAGCGCCCCTGCCAGCCTCCGTCTACAGACCGACTGAGAAGCCTACAGCTTTAGACCCCGGCGGCTGTGCTCATTTCTAACGGAGTCACGTATTTATCGAAAGGCGCTTCACCGTTCAAGGGATGTTTGTCAGAAAACGATAATCCTGAGGTAAAAATCAGCTCAGCAGTGGATTTCAAATGGAGACCAGAGAACAAATGAACGTCCCAGTAAGGGTGTGGACCCAGGGTCAGGAGGATCGAGTCAGTCGGGCGCTCGTGATAAGAGTGTGGCGACTTACGTGGGTTTCGGCCGTCGGCCCTCCCACGGTTTACTTCGTTTTTGTGTTATTTCTTTTGTTATTTAGCTGATTTGTCCTCTCTGCCCGTGTTATCCTCCATGTCTTTCCTAAGCTACGAATATGGTGTAGTTAATTGGCTAACATCATTCAATTTCATTTCCATTACATTATTTTTATTTCAATTTCCTCTCTGCCTTTTGTTGCCGTGTTGTCTTCTGATGTGTGATGTTATCATGCCTGGCCTATTTAAGATGGCGGCACACATTGTCTTGCGTCCAAACTCTTAGATAAGCCCAAACATCCCAACAAAGACTCGGTGCGTTTGCTTTATCGCTGGCTCATTTTTGACACCCGTGCCATTTTGTTCTTCTGACTACTCCCCTCATTTGTCGCCTGGTTCTCGCTCAAACTTTGGTCTGGCCTTTTAGTCCTCCTTTGCCGTGACAGCAATAATTACAAGTGAATGGAACAACACAGATAACATTAAGAAGGACAAAGATTAAGAAACTAACAGGTTATGATAAAAGATGGGGACAAAAGAAGGAGATGGAAGAAGTGTGAAACAGAAGGAAGCGCGAGGAATTATAAGTGAGCCAAAAATAAACTGAGAACAATAACAGATGAAGCCAGAAATAAATGTTGGGATGAACAGTGCAAAGAACTTGAATCCCTGGAGGAGCAGAGAAAGCTGGTTTGATGTACACAAGAGTGAAAACGTTAGGACAATGTGGACGAGAACAGGCCATTCAGCCCAACACGGCGCGCCAGTCCTGTCCACGTAATTCATTCAAATTAACGTCAAGTCGAGTTTTGAGGGTTGCTAAAGTCCTGCTGTCCACCACACTACTTGGTCACTCATTCCATGCATCTGTGCTCCTCTTCCTAATGTTTGTGTGACTTCACAAGTTCACAAGTTTCCAGCGGTGACCCCGTGTTCTTGATGAACTCATTTTAAAATCACACCTCCATCCACTGGACTCATTCACTTCATCATTTTAAACACTTCACTCAGTTCTCCTCTTCATCTCCTGTAAAGGCTCAGCTCTGTTAATCATTCCCCCTAACTCGTCTCCTGTAGCCCTGAATCACCCTGGTCGCTCTTCTCTGGTCTTCTTCTTGTGCTGCTATGTCTTTATGGAGATGAAAACTACACCCAGGACTCCAGATGAGGCCTCACCAGTGCGTTATAAAGCCTGAGCAGAACCTCCCTGGACCTGTACTCCACACATCAAGGCGCTATATAACCTGACGTTCTGTTAGCCTTCTTAATTGCTTCTGAACACTGTCTAGCGGGTGATAATGTTGAGTCCACTACGACTCCTAAATCCTTCTCATAAGGTGGACTTTCCATTTCCGGACCTCCCATTGTGTCTTCAAACTTCACGTTTACTGACATTAAATTTCATCTCCCACAAATCTGCTCAAACTTGTCTGCTGTCCAGGTTCCTCTGTGATGATTCAGTGGATTTGAGAACATCTGCTAATCCACCACACTTGGTGTCATCTGCAAACTTAACCAGCTTGTTATTTATAAATCATTTCTATATATTAACAATAGCAACAGCCCCCCCACTGACCCCTGCTGGACACCACTGTTAACATCAGCCAGTTGTGATGAGGTTCCTGTCACCATCACCCTCTACATCCTGTGTCTCAGCCCATTCTCTGCCCACCTACACACAATGCCCTGAACTCCCAGACGTCACAAATAGCCAGTCCCAGCTAGCACAGGATACCAGGCAGGAACAAACCCTGGACGGGACGTCAGGCCATCCCAGGGCAGACACACACACACTCACCAAATACACACTTGGGCCAGTTTAGTGTTCACCAATTCACCTCACCTGCATGTCTTTGGACTGTGGAAGGAGACCCACACTGCCACATGGAGAACATGCAAAGTCCACCCATGGAGGATATGAACCCTGGTCTCCTTCCCGGGAGGCACCAGTGCTGCCACTGTGTTCTCCTCACTAGGGGGCGCTGCAGCGTAGTCAGCTCTCCCACTTCCCGTGGCTCTGTTTTCAAGTTTAAAGCATAAGTAAGTTCAGCAAATGTGCCCTTCAGTCCAGACTGGCAGTCTTCTTACTGTTGACGCTCAGCGTAGCGTTTGTAATCACATGTTTGAATTACGACTCACATTAAATGTCAAATCAGGAGTCTTGAGGGGCGAGTCTTCAAAATGGCCAAAGTCTGTGGATGTTAACAAAGAGAGGTCTAAGGGGTGTAAGAACAGGACACCCCACTGGGCTCAAATCAAAAGACCCCCGTAGCGATGCCACCACATCGGACTAGCGTTTGCTCAAAGTGTCTACAGAAGCTGACCAAGTGGCTTTGGTTTGGTGGTCTGCCTTTGATCTCTGAGCCGCTCCTCCCGTGTCCACAAGGCTGATAGAAACTGGCCCACCCGAGTGGGCCGCGTGATGGTCTGGTGTCCCCCCCTTCAGGGTCTGCTCCTGTCTGAGATTAATGAGCTGCTTTGGGATGTGGAGGGATGGATGCATAGCAGCTCAGCCTCTACGTGGTGGAATTTAAAATGAAGAAAAGAGAACATTTCTGAAAAATAATAAACTTCTAATTTCCTTATCTAAGCTCTTCTTGCTGTGTGTGTTCTCTAATTAAAAACTCACTGTATGAATATTAAAGCCAAGGGGCTGCTTTCTTGCTTTCTTTCCTTCTTTTATTTTTAACTCACGATGACACGAACGCTAAACGAATGCGGCCATATTGAAATGTAATATTTAACCTTCAGTCAGGAGCCTCGGCGGAAATGAGAAGTCGTACAGCGCCTCATGTATTATGTATGGCAAGACCCCTTGTTTTACACAAGAGTGTGGGCAAGGAATTCACAGAACACTTTTTACAAACTCCTACCATTCTGATGATTATCTGACCTTCTAGTTGAATTGCTGAACACTTAGAATGGACACAATATGACGGCATCGCCACGTTTCTCTTCTTCTAACTGCATGCGTCCAACCCTGAAATAAAGTGGCAGAGAAAAGACTTGGGGGGCCCCCAGCCATTTTTGTGTTTTTGTGAACTAAGAAACATGCAGACCTGCCGTGTTCAAAGACAGCTGGTTCTTCTTCCTTGGCACAATCATGCCAAGGGGACATCTTTACAACGTGACCCAAATCACGTCAAGTGGCTCCTCTCGGTCCAGAGGAGCAGCGACTCCACTCTGAAGTTTCACCAAGCTTCTCACTCCATCGTGAAGCATCAGCCCAGCCACCTTGTGAAGAGACCTCATTTCTGATGCTCACACTCACGTTCTCATTTTTTGGGCAATTACCCCACAGCTCAAGACCGTAGTTGAGAACAGGGATGAAGATGGACGTGAACACCAAGAGTATTGTCTTTAGACTCAGCTCACACCAAGCAGCGTCTCAGTTTGAAAAGTGCCAGTGACCGTCTGAGACCCCACAACGTCTGGCCCTGACACGTGAGCTCAATGGAGGGCTTCTTTAGCCCGGGTTATATTTCAGCCAGGGTCCCTCTGCCGACGGGGGCTCAAATTCTGTTTTAATGTCTTTTTTGGTCCCTTTGTTTGTGTTAGTATTGCCGGTTATTTCCTTTCCATGTACCTGTATATCTTCATTTAGGTTCTGTGTGTTCTGTGGGTGGTTCCCCAGGAGGCGGGCACACTTGCCTGTTTTGAAGGCGTTCTCTTCTGTGCCTTTTACCTTGTGCCTCTTTTTCAGACACATAAATCTTTTTATTTATAAAGATTCTTTGTTGCCATCTCTGTTATTAGCCATATTTCCTCCTGTAGTGGACATTTTGGGATGTTTCAGGACTTTTAAGCTGGGGACTTCTTTTGCTCGTAAGAGTCAGCTGCCCACAGACCACTTCTGAGCGTTTTCAGGCGACGTCGGATGAACTCTTCCTCTGTCACACCCACGCCACTACAACAGGGGCTTCTTCTTTTTATTCTCTTGCCTATTAAAGAGAGCAGCAGCAGCTCAGCACTGACCCCTGCTGGACAGCGCCTCTCACATGACATTATTCTGGTAAGGTTCCTCACGCCCTGATCCAGATGCTGCATGTGTTGGTACATTTTGTGAGCATGCCCTTAGGCTGGCGCCACATCCCAGGATGGCTCCTGCCTTGTGCCGCGGGCTGCCAGCGTAGGCTTTAGTCTGCCATGCCTCTGATTTGAATTACGCTGGTTGGAGAATCTTCTGTTGAAAAACGAGGGCTCCACATGATATTAGCTTTTTATTTGTAGCACACATAAAAGTAAATAGCATTTCACTTTCACAATCCACATCTTTCCCAGTTTTTTACAGCTTTATTAATATTGACTTCTGTATTAGTCACAAATGTTTTTTGAAATTACAATTTACATGTATCGTGTTTTCAATATTTTTCCCATTTTATTGGCTCTCCAGTGATGAAGTGATGAAAAATAAATTGAATCACACAGAGCGGAGAAGAACATTCATTAGACGTTTCTGTAAAGAAGTAAAAGCAGACCTTGGACAGCAGCAGCGGGTGCTCAGAGTCGGCGGGCTCGCTTTGTGTGAATGTTTTATGGGATGCCACTCGGCTTTCCTTACGAGCTCAGCGCTCCGGCGGTGTCATTTGGCCCAACGTGCTCCATCTGAAATTGCCAGAAAATGTCTTTTTAAGGCGTCCATAAGGTGAGAAATGACATTCATCAACTTGATTTTCAAGCTCGTTTGTTCTTGGTGAAGTATTTGATACCACAGCCAGTTCTTCAAAATATTTTTATGAATACCAGAGCAATAAAAAGGAATTATTCATTTACTTGTGTTCAGACAAATGATGAAATAAATGTTAACACTGCAAAATTGTGCAAGAGCCATAAAACAGTAGACATGAGTCTTGAAGCATTTGTTCTCGTTTCTGTTATTTCCTCGCTCTGATGAAGATGGCATGGCTGCTGTGGCACGCTATGCACTCGGACATTGAGAGCAGTAAATGTGTTCGATTTGGAGGGGAAACCTTCCGAGGGTCCGGAGTGCTGCAGCTCAGCCCACAACCTGCCTTTGCTTTCTCTAACAGCACAATGAGGGGCTTTGCAGATTACCATACAACACAACATAGCGCACTTCATCGAGTCCGGGTGCAGTACAGATGACATTAATTACTAAATGCAGGACTAGTAAACGTATAAACACAGATTTGTTAAAACTCACGAGAACAATGCAGAACTGATTAAACGAAAATGGAAACCAACAACTTCTGTCCGTTAACTTACTGACGAACTGCAGCCAGTTGACAATGGAGGAGAGACAAATTGAAAAAAAGAAAGTCAAAAGTAAAGTGGCAGTCACAGTCCTGGGGACCTCGGCAAACTGGAGTGGAGTCTGTGCTGGCCGTCCAATCTGACACCACAATCTTTCCACCCCATGATTCAATGCTCCTTTAGCTGAGGTGACTCTTCTGTATGCCACAGTAAGAAACCGAATAGAGGGGGGCTAATCACGGCTTAACAATATTGTATTACTTAGAATCCTGCACAAATGACTAACAAACAGAAATGCAGTGCGTGCAGCTAAACAGCAGCTCTAGTCAGGGTATGCTGGACTACATTAGTAAGATATGGTAGAATAAGGCAGAGAACTCAGAAACTCTTCAGTTTGACAAAAATGAGATGTCAAGAAGAGATAGAAAATAAAGGGAACACAGAGCTTCAGAAATCGAACTGAGTCACAATCAGTGTGTGTGATAACTGGGGGTCCCGCTGGCTGAACACTGATGTCTTACTCTGGTACTAAAGGACAGATGTTGTGGAATACATCGTTAGAAATGCAATAGGGTGCATCTTATGTGATCTTTGGGCCTTTCTACATCAGACACCCTAATCCGGGTGACCCACCCAAGGCTGATCAAGCCCCGACTTTGGTCCTTTAGTCATGAGCCAACTGGTGGTATTCTCTGTGGCTTCAGTAGCTGACGTGATGGCTTTCATCTTTGCTGCCCCCATGATGTCCAGTGACCGAGTGGCTCCATCTTCTGGACTTTCTAATTCTTATTGTCGTCATTTTAATGGTAGCTGATGAGAAGCCCCCAAAGTATTCCACAAAAGCAGGTCAGGGCCTCACAAAGCAGATATGCCTGGTGACAGAAAAACAGAGGACACTCTCTTCAGTCCCCACCAGAGGCTCGCTGAATTCAGCCAAAAACTGGAAAGATGCTTGTCGGCCAGAGACTCACCATTCCAGTGGAAACTGGCAGTGCCAATCTAAGACCAGACATGGCCCTGTGGCCCACCTCTCAGCAGAGACTCTTCATCATCCAGCTTACAATCCCCTGGGAGGAGGCCTGTGGATGAGGCTCATGAATGGAAGGCGTTGTGATATTCCAGCAGAGGTGGACGATGGTGAATGGCAAGTAAAGGTGCATCCAGATGAAGTCAGGGGTTTGCTGCCAGCTCCATGATGAAGCTACTGAAGGAGGTAGGAGTCACAGGGAAGGACCTCAGAAATGCAAGTCAAACACTCTGATGCAGTTGAAATGAGCAGTCATTGGCTGCGGTTCAAAAGAAAGGACGCCAGCTGGGCTCCCAAGTGACCACCAAAAGCAAACAGCTGTGGGACGCACACCTGGGTCTGATCAGCCTGTGGTGGGTCTGCCATGGCAGAGGTCATCTGGTGTCTAATGACGCCTGGGCACATACCTGAGGAATGTGCCCCACACTGAGGAACTTCCTTAAGGGTTAATGCAGTGCTGAATCCTCAGGGCGTCTAAGATCCAGTCCTATAAATCAATCTCAGATTTGAAAAGTAGAAGAATTCGTCTGCATGTGGAGGAGTTGCCTGTAAGAACACCCAAATGCCATATTGTTTGGACAGCACGAGCTCCTGAGAAAAAACTGAAGGCTGTCTGTATCCTGTGGGGGACGGCATGGAGGTCCCAGTGGGCCCCTTTGGTTGTTGGATCAGAACAAAAGCAGACCGGCTGCCTCAGTTCCACGACAGATGGGTTTTGTGAGCTGTGTCTGTGTAACAAGACGCGACAGCAGACTGCTCAGCCATGTCTCGTGTGTGTGTTTTATCTTCTAATTCTTTTGATCATTTTTATGGCACCCCTTGGTCTCTGCATAAATGAAGATTTTACTCTAAAAGTTATCTCTGAAGTTAGAGAATAAGTTTCTTAACTGGAGTCGAGACATCTGCTGCAGATGGAGATTCTGAACAATCGAAGCTGCTGCTCCCGATGATGGACTTTTAACAACTCCCCCTGTGTACGGGTGCCCCCCAGGGTTGGATTTTCTCTCCGCTCCTTTATTTGATGAACACAAATTGTTTGCATTTTATATGTGGATTTTGAAGAAACACTCAAGTCAACAGTTGGCGTAACTCTTAGTGGCCTCATCACAAATATGACAATACAGGAAGGAGGTGACCGAACTGCACAGACGGTGTCATTGAATCAAAGAAGAGAACGAGAAGCTGTCTTCAGGTGATACAAAAGGATCACTTCAGCCTTGGTAGACAATCTGACATCTCTCGGTCACACCAGGCTAGCATACGGCCTCCATTTTAGGACGTAGTAAAACAACGTTCATCCTCCCTGCCTCGGACAAAATGCAAAATTCGGCAAAACTTCATCCGTTCTCTGATGGGACTCCTCTGTGATATGAATTTTCTAGCATTTGGCATATTGTCTGTATTATTATTATTATTATTATTATTATTATTATTATTATTATTATCATCATTTCCAGTTCTTTGGATGTCCCAACTCTTTCTCAACTGGTATTAATACTTTGCCCACTCAAGAAAGCTCTTGAGAGAGTGATAATAGATGAAGGTCTTTGGTTGGAGTTT
This sequence comes from Polypterus senegalus, assembly GCF_016835505.1. NCBI lineage: Eukaryota > Metazoa > Chordata > Cladistia > Polypteriformes > Polypteridae > Polypterus > Polypterus senegalus. Next base: position 103,309,148 of record NC_053169.1, on the reverse strand, counting down.
TTTCGGTCATTTCATTGTTAGGGGTGGCTGGTCAATGCCAGCTCATTCATAAGTGTTTGGTACTAATCACTGCCAGCCATGCCAAGGACTCTGCTGCTAATAGATGCCATGCACATGGCTGTTTGTTTTTGCAGAACAGAGACGTTGATGTTGGTGAGAGCTTTTCGGTGTAGCGCTTGATGGATTTAGTGGTAGCCCCAGCTGCACGTATGATGATCAGGAGTCCTCCAGCATCTCCAGAGTCCTTAAATCTCATTCTGGTGATGATGGAGGTGCTCCAGTTTAGGGTCTTTTACATTATCAGGTTTCTGATGGTTGGTTCTGCTTCAATGGCTGGACTTGCGTAATTCTGCTCTATAGCTCCTTAAATACTCTGCTAGTGCTCTGATGCTAATTACCCAGAATTTGGTGGCAATCTCCTCCACCAGGTCATTAGTGCAGGAACACAGAAATCCTTTCAGATGTTCAAAAAGCCTTTGACTCAGCGTCAATATCCAAAGATTAATTCTGAAACTGGACGCTGCAAGAATCAGAGGTGACTGTCAAAACTGGATACTCAAGATGGTTAGCTAGTAGTGGACAAAGAGTACAGAGAGGAGTTAATGGGGCCATCAGTGGAGTCCCTCAGGGGTCTGTCCTTGGACTGTTACTTCTTCTGATTTATATTAATAAAGTTGAGTCCAGTGTAGCTAGTAAACTTGGAGGGATGGCAGACACTGAGGAGACAGAAGCACCTGGACGAGCTTCTGAACTGGGCAAACACTTTGGAAAATGCAGTTTCATGTAAAGAAGTGCTACAGGTGGGCAAAAGGAATGTCATTTATAAATACAAGATGGAAGACCCTGTCCAAACCTGGATAAAGGATTTTGGGGCTTATATTGACAGAACATTATCATCATCTAAGCAATGTGCAGAAGAGATTAAAAAGGTTATGACGTAAAACTGTAGAATATGAATTGAGGGGCGTTATTCTGAGACTATAAGGCACTAGTGAGGCCACATCTGGGGTCCGCACTGGATCAGGTGAAGAGAAGAGCAACAAGGTGCTTCCCAAGACTTAAGGACGTGTCCTGCTGGGACAGACTCAGAGACAATTAGGCCTGTTGAGCCTGACCAGAGGAGATGGCATAGGGGCCCCGTCCAGGTCTTCAAAATCCTCAGAGGCACTGATAAAGTAGAGCCACTTAACAGTGAAGGGCGCACTCCAGTGGAAATGAAGGGAAGAGCATTTACGACTGAAGCCAGGAAGCGTTTGGCACTCTGGAAGAAACTACACTGACATGATGCTGAAGCAGAAACCTTGACAACCTTCAAGAAGGATCAGGAGGATATATGGAGACAGCGTAGCTGGAGGGCTGAAGGGTCTCCCCTCTCGTTTGTCAAATTGTTGGATGTGCCTATTTATACATACTGACACCATGAGGATGTTGTTTTAGGGCACCCTGACCCTGTTGTTCTGCTGCCTTCACCGACCTTCCCTGGTTCCTTGCCGCTATGGCAGAACAGGCAGATCCCTACACACCACAGAACTACTGCCAAGGTGAAGAGGTGGACAGCATGAAGCCAGGATGGAGGCTGAAGAAGACGTGCCTGGTGGTGCTCTTTGGATGACATGAGAAGATGACGAGTGGAGGTGTAATCAGCCAACCCCAGAATATAAACGTTAGACCCCTGGAGGTGGATAAACCTGCATAACTGATGTATTATATTGAAGACCACTGACTTCCAAAGTAGATGTTCTTAGTTTCAGCAGTGAAGGAATTCTACTGTACATCAGTGTGAATAAGATCATTAAAAATCATTTTGGGCGCATCCCATCTCCAACAACTGGACTCCAGGTGGATTTTAAAGGAGCAGTTTCACTGGAAATGTAATATTTTTCCTGGTATGTCTTTGAAAAGAATTTTGGTGCCATAAAAAATGTTGTGCCAGTCTTTGTGTAAATATTTTATTGCTTAAAGTGAGTCATTTACTTCCAATTTCTAGGTAATAAATGGATTCCTGTGGCGCTGCCTTCAGATTTATAGGCGACTGACGATGGGTGAAACGAGTCCAGGACTTGTGTCATCGATTGCACCAATGCCAGCATATTTTCCAGTTCATTTCCTTCAACTTGCCAGGTGTGATTGGCACGCTGTGAGGTGCCAGTCTGAGATCTTATCGGCATTAGACTGATTAGACTAGGAGCATGGGTACGCTATGACTTGGGAGGCACTGTTGTGGCAACCTTCTGTGCCCAGAAAAATGCCAGGTAGGCCAGTCGTATCAAATGTAGTGTCTTCATTAGCAAATGAAACATCCAGAGGGCTATTAAGGGAGAACACAAAATACAAAGTGAATCATCAAACTAGGAGGACCCGCTGCCCCCTGCCCAGTCCCCTCAAAACAGGTAGCATTGACCCATCTGGATGAATGGCTCGCCTCGCTTAGCTAACACACTCAGGACCACCAAGCACTCCACTCCATGGGATTGTTATGTTTGTGAGGTTTTTGGGTGGACATTTTGTTTGTTGTTAGCACCCCATTTTGTGGCTGTCTGCGTGGCCGCCGTCCTGTGCAGTTTCTCCTCTGCTAATCTGGATGTCCAAGTTTTCGGATATTTCAGGACAGTCTTTTGTGTGGCACTTATTATAAATCTTTTTAGGCACTGAGGATATGCTTATTTCTGACAAGAGTGATTTATCGGTGGCCAACACTTATTTAGAAAAGGTTTAAAAATCGGTCAGACCCATCTTGTGCTGCATGCGAGGAGCAGAGGAGCGGATGGAGGAGGACACAGCAGTCCATAGTCACATCCACATTGTTATCTTTTCAGCACTGAAGGTGACCGATGATGCCACTTCTAGGTCCCTTCTATTTGGGTCCCTCAAGAGAATACCAAAAGGACCACCTTCAAAGAAACCACCACCAACCTGACAGCAGGGATCTTTTCCTTGTGACACATGACCGGGGTCTCTCCCCAGATGCCCAAGTCTGCACCTTGCTACTCTTTCACAATCCATATTTAAAGGTTCAGCTTCTGTGCTTTTCAAAGTACATTCAGCTGTCAGTTATTTCGTAAAATTATTGATTTATGAGCCCCACTAAAGAAATGTACACACAGTCATTAAAGAACTGAAAGCACTCGATCCATAAACTCGGGCTGGAACATCTTGAAAAATGCAAGTCTAACGCAGATAAAGGAATTCTTTGATGTTTCGCTGAACATGGACATGAATGTCAAAAATTAGAGGGGGAGAAAAAAAAATATGATTGAGCGCTCTGGTGAAGACCCCAGCAATGCTGCCAGTCTCTTTCAATGCCTCCACCCTTGTGTGCCACATTCTCTCTGTGGACAAATGCGATAAAAGGCTCACACAAAACACAGAAAGCTGAATGCGTGTACAGTATATGAAGATGGCCTGTTTGGTACGGGTGCAAAGATGCAATCCATTAGGAACAGCCATCAGTGGTAGAAAATAAGGAAAATAGGAAGAGATTTGAAGACTCAAATTAAAGGTTTTAACAAAATGTTTACATGGTAGAGTGGCACGGTGGCACAATGGTGGTGCTGCTGCTGCCCCACAGAAGAGAGACAGGGATTAACGTCTTGGGCCTTCCCTGAGTGCAGGGTGTATGTTCTCCCTGTGTTTGGGTGGGAGTCCTACCACAGTTTAAAGACATGCTAAAATGGACCCTGGTGAGTGTGTGGTCTCTCTGTGATAAACTAGTGCCCTGGCCCTGCCTGGCACTCTTTGACTGCTGGGATGAGCTGCAGCTTTCCTGCAACGCTGCCCTGGGTTAGAGGGTTTGGAAGAAGGATGGATGGATGGATTTTTGCAGCAGACTGCTGGTTGGCAATGGATACCTAAACTGTAACTGATGCAATTACATTAAATCCCATAATACAAGAAGTTTAGTTTAAATGAACAGAGATTAAGAGCTGACATGTCTGAAGTGCTTCAAATTATGAAGAGAATTACTGTAAAACAATGGATTTCGACTGTTACTTGAAATGACTTCTAGAACAAGAACATGGGAACACAGATGGGATCTCAAGATTTACTTTACACAAAGGACCGTAAACACATTGAATATGTGACCAGGTAGTGTGGTGGACAGTAGGACTATTGCGGTGGATGACTGGGGCCCTTGCCAGCCGGGACGCATCTTCTTTGGATGGCCAGCATGCACCCTGTTTAATGTAAAATGAATAACTAGTAAGAAAGAAAAATTCCAACAATGTATTATTGAGGACGTTTCGTGTCCTTCCATGCCTCCTCTCTGTCTAAGTGGTTTGCTTCATCATGGCAGAGGTCTGCACTCTTTGGTCTCAGGTTCGGTCTGAATGTTGTTCCTTGACTCTACCTCACGGTGGAAGAGATTGGACGTCCACAATCAAATCAGGAGTGACATCAGCAGGTTGTGTCATCTGGAGTGATATGTAACCACAATTCCCCAGATGATGGTGTCTGTGCCAATACCTCAACAACACCGTGGGGTTGCTCCTGACTCTTTCATGTACAACAGTCTCTGTCTAATGTGGTGGACATCAAGGATGGACTGATGTCCCAACCAGGATGAAGGGCACACCCTTACCCAACCGGGATGCACTTCTGGATAAACAGCAAGAAATGATGTTCACCGCAGCCCGGGATGGATCCTATTCTCTTTCCCAGCTGAGAGGTTGACATAATGGATGGATGGGGGATGACTGCATCCTGAGGCTCCATCCATCTGGGATAGCTCCCACTTGGGCACCCAGAGGGCTGCATGGGAATCTTTCTGGGGTCCTTATTGGCTGCTAGAGGGTGCTGTGAGGAGGACACCCCCTGTCAAGAAGTGCTCCAGAGTCGTGAGCTGAGAAGGACGAAGCGGAGGAGGAAAAAACAGAAAAGGATTGTGTTGTGGATTTGTGAATTATGGAAGAAGAAGCCTCAGTTAAATAAAACATGTGTTTCAACAAAGGATTGTGTATTTGAAGTTGTGAGTTAGTGAGGCTTCTTTATCTTTAATGCCTACAAGTTTCACATTCTTAAAGGTACTGAAAATGTTTCAGATATCAGCAGATGAGAACATCAAGACACCTTTCACTGAAAAGCTGCACTGTCCTTTATCACCTTCAGAATAGCGAAGTCGGGAGCCATGACCCAGGAGCGGCGGTGAGTGAACTTGTCAGTTCTGAAGTCTTCTTGAGGAACAGAGAAGCTGCTCAGATGGAGGAAGCATGAAACCCCGTTAGAGCTTCCCTAATTAACAAGCAACTTGAGACGCTCATTTGTGAAGAACCTAAACACTGCAGGTTAGCGCTAATGAGCGCCGTCCTTTGCATTGTTTCGACAAGGATGATGGCTGCCTCTGTCATTAAACAACTGCAAGCTGTGCCTGAAACAGTGAGCTGTCAGCACAGAAAGGGGTTTGTGTCTGCATCTCCCGAGAGAACATAGCTGTTGTTGAAAGGCTCCTCTTGATTGCACTCCACGTCTCTTCATTGGCCCCTAAACAAAGAAATAAAATCAGGAGAGGACGGCCGGGGGATTCAAGGCAGTGACGCTGCCCCGAGAAAGAGGACGAAGTAAACTGCTGCTGATCGATCAAACTCAAGTTTAGATGTTCCTGATCTCTCAGGATTTTCATGGAGGCGAGCGCCTCAACTGTTTCATCCTAAAAAACTGCAAATGAGTTCGACCAAACAATATGGACGACAACCTCTGCTAACACTAGATGAGCGAGGCACCATCCCAGTGCCTGAAATTAATTTGGACCTGCAGCTGCTCAGTGAGGATTTTAGTTTAAACTGCAAGGAAAGCAACAGGCCCCCCGTGATGATTTTAGGTTAAAGTCGTAACCCACCAAAGCCGACTAATAGCCCTGGAGTCCCAGACCTTCCAGACAGAATGATTCCGACTTATTTATTTCGTGCAGGCTGTGAAAGTCAATATCAGGCCTCAGGTTACACTCACGAGTGCCACACGTTTAAAGCTGGATATTAAAGGTGTGCTAGTGACAGAAAGAAGAGATGTCCACCATACAAGGGGGACCTAAAAATACACGCCATTGTTAAAAAATAACCTTTATTGGAAAATGTACAGCAATTCTTTTTTAGTCTCCTTCAAAATGATCTTCTCGAGATGCAATGGCCTTGTCCCAGCACCTCTCCCATTCCCTGTACACATCTTTTGTCACCGTGGCTACAGCTTCCGCCATTTTTATTCCTGAAGTTCTTCCATTGTAACAAATCTTCTTCCCTTCTCTTCCAGTCTCAGTTTTAATTTTGGGAATAGAAAGAAGCCGTGGGGAGTGAGATCAGATGAACACGGGAGCTGCGAAGCAATGGCCACATTGTCTCTGGTGAAAGCCACTTGGTGTGTGCAGGTGCCAAGCCAGGGAGTGGTGGGTACGTCGTTTCCTGCACTTCTGTGTCACATCGCTGATTAATTCTTCATGAACAAGTCTGTCAGTGTCAAAAAACACCATCATCATCATCATCATCTGAAAATCTGCTGGGAGAATAGAAAAGTAATCAGCCAAGTGACCTGCGTGATTGTGGAACAAACATCAGAAATCCGCACTCAGTCCGCTCAGCGCAGTCTGACTCACCACACTGCAGGCGTACCTAGCAGCAATTTCAATAGCGACACACCACTCTCATGCCATTGACTGATTCTGGGAATTTGTGGGCCCCTCCTCATACATCATATCGATCACAAAGCCCACCATGAATCCCTGGACAAATGTTACATGAAGGAGGACACAATGAGAGTCCGCATTGTAGACGTTCTGTACTGGCTGAGATGACACGCGTCCAGCAGACCTCGAGATGGACAAGTGAACCGTGACAATGGGCGGTGAAGGGCGTCCTCGGGCGGTCACCTTTAGGTGTCCCCGTGCCCCCTATTCTGTTTAGCACTGGCACACCCAGGTAATTTGGCCACCAAGACAAAAAGAGAAAGTGTGGAGGTTTTCTGGTTTTGTTTCCACTCCGGACTTGGCAGTGAGGGTTAAATACCAGAGAGCTCCAATAAAAAAATAAATTATGATTTTGTTTTTACCGCAACTCCAGGTGTTTCTCATCAATGTAAGATTTTCATTTTAATAATATCGGCTCTTTTCGTTTTTAGCTGTTTGTGTCTCATAGAAGGACTTTGGTAAATTCCCAAAAAGTTTTACTAGCACAAACTAACGCATGCACAAAATTTACTGTAACTTTCATTTGTAAGGCAACAGAAGACAACGCGGTGTATTCAGGTGGTCTGCAGCTTATGTGGGCAGCACTGGGTGCAGGGCATGAGCCAACCCTGGAGAGGACACCAGCACATCAGAGTCCTCACCAGGTTAGGGTCCTCACTTCACCGAGCTCACACACCTTTATGGCTCTGGGAGGAAAGTCCTGGAGACACAGCCATGGAGGCACAGGGTGGGCATGCAGAGAACAAGCAGAACAATATGGAGAGGAACACGTCGCCCAGTCCAATGAGCTCTAGACCTCTTTTCATCAACATGTCATCAAGTTGAGATCTGAAGGTCCCTAAAGTCTTCCCGTCCACCACACTTGGTCACTTGCTTCTTGTGTCTGTGGCTCTTGGTGAGAAGAAAATGTCTCTTTGTGCCAAACAAGCTTCTATCCTGTGACCTCATTTGGCTCCATGGCACTCGCTCCCTTCAGAAATTTTCTACACTTGAGGCCCGTCGTTTCACAAACTGAAAAAGCTGCCCTGCTACAGCCTCACCGCCACCTGCTTGGTCTTTTCTGGACTTTCTCTATTGTTTCTGTCTTTTGTTATACAGTACAATGGAGACTGAAGCACATCATATTACCAGATGAGTCCTCGCTGCTTGGTGGAAGCACATCCTTCCTTGACTTGTCCTCCACACATCAGGACGCTTTATGCCCTGCCAACTGTTTTAATCGCCTCTGAAGTTAATTCAGCTGGGGCTTATTTTCCCTCTTTTTATCATTTGTCACATAGGTTTTGTTTTCTAAGTAATATTTCTTAATATTAATGTTGATTTTTGTTTAGTATTTATGTGTTGTCTCGTCCTGCCTTTTGCCTCAGGTCCTTGTGTTCTGTGGATGGCACCCCAAGAGCAGACGAGTGACCACTTCTCATGGCTATCATCTGAAGCTCCATCCAGTTTTGTTCCTCAGATATACCTGTCCACCCCACACACACACGCTGACCCCGGACGTGGACTACCTGAGGTGTCAATGTCACTGTCCGTCAGCAGGTGCCCACCGCCTGGGGCGTCAGCTCCACAGCTTTCTGTGCCTCAGGCAGTCGCACAGCCATCTTCTCACACTCAGCGAGCCTGCTAATGTCTCCTGGACCTCAGGGCTTGGGATTTGTTCAGGGATGCGTTTGCACCGACTGGAACCTGCTAATGCACACGTGCTTTTAGATGTCTGCTTCTCCATCTGCATGAAGAAGTCGTCTTCTTACCCGTGGGATCAAATCAGTTCTGTTTAATGGCATCTTTTACCTTTTCCACCAGGAAACAGATTGAAAAGGGGGGCCTTCAACCACTGGAGAGATTTTATTTTTTTTTAATTTAACGGCGATGTTGAAACAAGTAGAATTTGAAGATGTTATGTGTTGCACTCCTAAGAATCAGCAGAGGGCACGTGGCCGGGCCACAGGGTCGGTTTGGATTTGTTTAATGTTTCATGACAGGAGCAGCTACACGGTTTGTGAAACTAAAGCTCTTTCAGGAACGAGTGCGTTTCTGTGATTTCAGGCTGAGGGAGCCATTCCGAGTAATTTCAAGTCATGGCAGAACATGTCAGTCGATGGCCTTCTGCCATTTTCCCTGAACTCAGCTGAAACTGACCGAATTTGTATTTGCTAGTCACCGCTCATCATGTCACATTTAACACAATAGAAACATTCCTTATGACTAGCGATGATATCACAATCGTGAAACGTGAAGCTCGCTAAAGGCAGACCCTTGGAGGCTTTAAAGGATACATTTGTTTGTTTTGTCCAAGTCAAAGCTGTTTCTTCATAATCTGGACAGGACTGATAAAATATGGAGCTCGTCACACAGACGAATGAAGTGACAAGAACTGGGCAGACATAACAGACATCGAGAAAGCCGCCATGGCGTATCAGAGCGTCCCTCCCCACTTCAAGCTCACCATCCATCTTCCTGACCCGCTTATCCAGGGCCGGGTCTAGCATGGTCCAGCAGGAGCTGACCCCAGTAAATAACCCAACTGGACAGAATGCCAGTCAATCGCTGCCAGGCAAACACACACACACGATTTGGGGGGCCGGTTTAGCAAGTTTAATCAAGTCCTGCCGAAATGTTTTAAGACAGAGTGGGCTGTCATTGCTGTCTCTCAGCGCCAGGTGGGTTCTGCGTGTATTTACTCAGTGATTGGCATCAGGGTCATGGATAAACTCGCTCGAAAACTCGGCCCTCAGTTCTCTGCTGCCATGAATGACTCATCGTGAATTACTAAAATCGTAATTAGTTTGTGACGCTTCACTTTGCTCTTTCGCACGCGCAGCTTTATTACGAGGGTCCTTGGTTTGATCATTCGTGTGCAGGACTCGACATGGCAAAAGAGGCGTTGGCGCATTCAAACATTTAAGTCTTTTGTTAAATATGTAATGCAGTGCAATCAGCTCGGTTCAGATGTAGCATATGAATCAAACTCCAGATGTTTTCTAGTGTGTGGCTGGCTTGGTAGCAGGTGTGGAGAGGCGCTATAAAGTCACCCTGTCCTGCCGCACCATAGCACTGTGCGCCCCCCTCCTGTTTATGCTAAATCAGCAGTACAACCCCAAAATCCTCCAGCAGAGCTAATATGGTACCAAGGAGGTAATGACCTCTCACCTACCGCTAACCAGAGTCCCGGAGTGGCTGCCAGGCTGCCATCCTCCTCCATGTTCTCCCCCTGGGCTCATTCATCCGTTAGTTAAGCGGAACCCCTGCTTTATTCCCTGACGTGACTCTTGTTTTCATCTCATGTCATGTACTTCCTCTGCCTCTGACTAGTGAAGGTGGCGTAGCTGGAGGCCATGCGAGTAACATCTTCAAGGCTGGGCCTCTGGGTCTGTGGATTCACAGCCAGCTGGCAGAGCCACACACGCATCCTTATCAGGTACTTGAAAGAGCGTCGAGAGCTGCCAGCCGCGCTGCTTTTCTTTTTTCCTCTTTAGTCGCATCCTTCACATGCCCAAGGCAGAGCCCTGCTGTCACGTCACCTCTCGTGGCACATGTGCTGCTCTGCTAAGAAATGCTGGAGGCTCATCCACGCGTTTCTTCATCTTCTTCTTATGATTACTGCTTACACCAACAGCACTCGTCTTTTTCTCCTTCATATTATTACTTCTAATACAAATTCTAATTACGATTATAATAACTAAGTGAGCTTAGAAAATGATGTGCTATTCTAATTATGAATGGCAGAATGCCACAGCGGCCGTCAGGGCTAACAAAGGGTGATTAGCTCTGTCGGTGTCTGTGTGGCGTCTGCATGTTCTCCTCACATCCGCTTGGGCTTGGACACTCTGCTGTTTCTATGAGCAATATAGCAGTGCCCATGAAAATAATGAGGAAAATGGCATAGTCCATCAAAAAAAAATACCACAAAATGGTGTCGTGATGACTCCACAGGAAAACAATACAAGAAGAAACAATGCAAACGACAGAAATACATTCAAACATGAAATCGAATAAATCAATTCTGGACTGTCAGCCTCTGCTTTCGGTCCACGATGGGGTGTTTGGTTTCAGATTCTGTTTTGTTTGTTCAAGATGGAGATGAGCAGGTTTCCCTTTATTTATTTTCCACTAGGTGGTCTCAAGTGCAAAATCTCAAAGCCTTTTGGAACTCTGAAGCCCCGGAGGACAGACAAGGATGTATTTGTCAGACACCATTGGCATTGCGCTCCATGACTTCATTTCATTTGTGCCTACCGTTGTAGTATTCTGCATTGCACTCTGTGTACTTTCACTGCATATATTACAAGGTCCAAGAAATCGGAACACCATCATCATCATCATCATCCTGTCCCATTGGGGCCACCAGTAGGAGCTCTCTTCTCATACCCATAGTGCTTTGCTCTCGTACTATTTAATCTGCTTTTTGGATACTGATGCAGTCTGTTCTCTGAAGTAATTCAAACATCTTCTTCTTGGCCTTTTTTGTCCTTTCCTCACTCTTTGACACTTCAGGCATCGTTGTCTTTATTAACCTATTGGAGTGGAAGATGCAACTATCAATGGCTTACTCACACCTGGACAACTCTGGAAATACTGTGAAGATGATGTCTTTCTTCAGCACCCTCAAGTTATCCCTGGTAAGGGGTCAGCTCAGAGATCAGCAGGTGGACGAGCCTGTGGTGTCCTAAATGATGGACTGTCTGTCTGACTGACTGTCTGTCCAGCAGAGTGCAGTGCGTGAGACTCAAGGACAGTGTGAAGATCACTGGAGCACCACCAGGACCAGGCCCGCCTGCTTTTGTCTTCACTTTGTACCCCTCATGTTATAAATATAACAGCAGGCCTGGTCACTTGCAGACATTCTCAGATTATTCTACGCTTATGGTGGGTATTGAAGATGGGGATGAGACAGAGGAGAGGAGTCAGGGGGATTCTCTGCAACTCAACATCAGCAAAACTAAGGAGCTGCTTGTTGACTTTAGCCACACCAATGAGCTTCTGTGCTTGGTCAATGTTTAGAGAGAAGAAATGGATGTGGTGAACTTCTAAAAGGATTCAACAGGACTGGTCTTCATAACACAGAGGAGAAGTGGCAGAGTAGGCCATTGGTCAAAGGAGACAGCTCTCCTTCAATGTGGACAGTGTTGTTCTTCACATCTTCTACAAGCCATAGAGCCATCACTTCAAGAGAGGCCCACCGACTGAAGAAGCTCATTAAGAAGACAGACTCAGTTATGGGATGTGCTCTGGTCTCACTGGAGGTTGTGGTGGAGCAGAGAATGAAGATAAACCTGAGTGCCATTATGATGCTCATCCTCTCTGTGACACGCCAGCCACACAAGGTTGTGTTTTTCTGGTCATGGAGGTCAGCCTTGGCTTTTCTTATCTTTCTTTTGTAGAAAATGCAGTACGTGGATATGATTTAGAGGAGAAATAATGACGTGAATAATTGGTAATGGTTTGTCACAACTAAAGACAAAGAATAATTAGAGATGTTCATGTTTTAATACTGAAAAGCAATAGCCACTCAAGCTGAATATTTTACACACTTTTATTATTCAAGTATGATCTGCATTACATAAAAAATTATATATAAAAAAGTAGCAATTGTGTACATGTTTCACAGCCCAGGGTACGACGTTACATTTCATGGTTTGATTGTGAGAGCATCCTCACCGTTATAATGCACAGTAAGGAAACCCAAGAGAAGTCGTTTGGCAATGCAGTGATACTCTTTGAAATAAGGCAAAGGGAGTGAAGTGAGAAGACCCAACGCAGTTGGACAGCGTGATGATACGACGGCGGGGAATCCTGAAAGAGGCCGACTCAAAGTGTGTGACAGACACCGCTTGGATGTGACAGCTCGACTCGTCTTGCCAAGTTTAACCTTCGCAGACGGCTGCTCTGCTAAAAACATGCAAAGATGGAGTGTTGTACCTTAAAAAAAGAATTCCAAATGAAACCTGACCTTAATACCAGTCGGGAGTGCTAGACAATCGAATATCTCCAGTACCGTCGTTCTCAGTTGATGGCGTACACATGTCAAGGATCACCAATACGTCAGAAATGCCAGGCACATTGGGCCGTCTCGCGCACTTGTGATCGTTTCTGACAGTTTCTTATGTTGAATTTGCAACTCGTTAAGATTCCGCACACTCTGGGTGGGTTTTTCTCTGACATCCACGAGATGTGTGTGTGTGTGTTGGTCTGACTGGCGAGTCCAAGGTGGCCGTGACTGAGACCTGCTCATAAGATTCTGTCTTTGTGTTTGAGGTGGCGTCTTGTATGTTCATAAGACATTTTCACTGCACTCCATACTTGTCACAGTAGTAACAACCCCATAAAAAATCTGATAAAGCCCCCCTAGTTTTCAAGTGTTGTTCGTTTTGTAATCTTCCCTGTAATCCTGCAGGGTTTGGGAGCCATTTTAAGTGCCTGCCTGCCTGCCTGCCATGGCTCCTTGCTGAGGCATTAGCTGTCCTCGCTGTGCTCCTCTCTGTAAGGCCCGCGCTCTATCATTTGGATTTTCCTGCCTGTAAATTAGCTGTTCTTTAACTTTTGGTTTTTTAGACGATTACATTTCATCACCCCTTCTGTTCTTTCTTTTGTATTTTTGCTTTGTTTTTAATAAGATTTGCTTCTTTGAATTTAGTTTGGTTTAACATGTTGACTGGCCCAATGAAAACGGGTACACTTGTTCCCTTTGCCAGTGTAAAACAAGGGTGTTATTTTAATATAACAATTAAATGCACTTTCTTATTGAGCAAAACTCACAATTAAAACTTGAAGTAGAGTCTTTAGGAATTCCCTCAGCTGGTACTCAATGTGCTGACATCTTGCACCCGCGGTCTTTTGTCTTCTTTTGCTTTATTAGATTTTCACATAATTTCACGGACCACACCGTAGTTCTTTTTTGTTGTATGAGCCTCCCTGAGCTTTGCCTTTGTAAGCTTTTTTGGTGTCTTTAGGCCCAAATTAGAGCACCGGCTGGTGTCCCACTCTGGTGAGTCAGACCTTGAACTGGAATCAAACTGAAGTCCCCACAGTGCCACCGAGCTCAGTTAAGGACGTAAAGCTGTCAGCCCGTTCAAGAGAATAACTCACAGGGGGCACCTCTGAGGGTCATGAAATGGCACATAGCGAGCGGCCGCGAGGCTTCAGTGTGTTGCGTGTGTGCCGTGCGGTCAGCTGTAAGGCTGAGAGGTTGAGTTTCCAGCTTTTCTTTTTATATACAAGGACAAAGCATGGCATGATGAGGCCTGAAAGAAAAGCATGATATCTGATGCATAAAAATTCCTTTATTCCTAGGAATGATGATGGCTTTGTGACCGAATGACAGCAACTGACGAGAACGAGGCTCGAAACGGCACGAACAAGACACTCAGTCAGCTGGATGCCCATTTGCTCGGTCGCCCACACACTCCTACGAGGAGGCATATGAGCCGCTTTTCAGTGTTGTGCCTGATGGCTACTTTTAGGTCAGAAAGCAAGAACCCTGATGTACACCGTGAATAAAAACACTAAATACATGAATATGACTTTGGTTCGAAACGCAGACTCAACCCTCAAGGCAGACCTTTGGCTGAGTTTACTGTCCATTGACATGAAAACTGGGAAAGAAGGTGAGAGAGATGACTGGGAGCGTAAAGTAGAATTTGATGGGTCCAAATACAAAAAGAAAGTAAAGAGGACCCTACTCTCCTGCTAGTGAGTATTTTAATAGTAACTGGGAGAAGGAGCTAAAGAAAGATCTGAAAACTCAAAGTCAGCTGCACTGTTAACACAGCCAAAGCAAAGGTTAAAAACCACAAAAGGCTTCCAAACAGAAGCGCAGGAACAATCGGCGGACAGGAAGTGCTCCCTGTGAGGACCTTTCAAACCAGAACTCTGAAGCCAAAACCCAACTTGGGCTTAACCAGTGAAGCCTGCTGCTCTGGTGCTTAAACGTCAATGCAGAAGCGTCGGCTTACTGAAGTGAGCTCAACAGAGCAGAACTGCAGTCCGCCATACCTACGGCACCACTCGCGATGTGCTCACTCCAAGGCATTTATCACATGGACTAGTAAAAGGCATTGTTAGGTTCATTCCAACAGGTGGTGCACACAACCAACACTGTGACCTAATAAAAGAGATCTGAAATACAGCAGAAACAAAAATGAAAGGAAATGAGAAAGGCTGATAGGGGAGGCACAGAAGGAAGCACCTGGTGGCCTCAAACTCCAGCATACCCTCTTTGTAGCTATTATTTATTCAGGTGATTTACTCCTCCTCACATTTCGCTATCACCAGAATGTTAAGTGTGCTCAAATGAGCTCAGCACTCCCTTTGTCATTCTTTTTCACTTTATTAAGTGATGGTGTCAAGTTTTCTGTCACCTCAGTCACACAGCATTTGCAACAGCAGTGCTAATGTTTGTGATGCACCGTCTGCTGGAATGAAAAAGGCGCTACGGTCTACTACTACATCATTCCAACATATGGCGCATCACAGACATTAATGCCAGAGGCTGATGTAGTAAAAAAGAACTGGCGGTGCTCCTTGTTGTGAGCTTTGTGTTCCAGTTGTGTGCTTATAAGCATGGATTGCATTATTTGGGATTTCCCACTTGGTTGGCTGAAACTACACTTACACGTACAGATTACAGTTTTTGGCACCCCTGCAGGTTCTAATATGTGGCACGGTGCTGATATTACAATCTCTTTGGAGTCTGGGGGGCCTGCCTGAGAGACAGAATCTATTTGGGATAGTTGTTGTGGCGGCTGGCCCTTAGAGATCTGAAAGCACACTGATATACAGAAGACATTTCAGAAAACGGGGGTCCATCCCCTTGAAAGTGTGAGATCCCGTGGAGAAAGGATGGCATTGTTTTTAGTTTTTATTTTTTCTCAATATGATTTGCTAGCGGGCATTAACGACTGGTACTTACTGGACAAGAACAGGGAAGTGCCACTACAAAGTATCTGTATGTACTGAATAGGTTCAACCGAGCACATCTGTCAAACAGACAGATATCATCTTGTATAGAGTCTTTAAAGAATTTGGGCAATACATTTATTGTAATGTTGATTTTCTTAATTTGGAGTTTTTATTTTTGCTGTCTTTGTAATTTTTGTTGATATAATATGCGATTTTATGATTGTGTACTGACACTTTAAGTGTAGTTCTGTTCCCTGTTCCTTGTGGGCGGAGCACCAGGAGGTGGGGCCGCCCTGACATCACGACTCCTGAGCCCGCCCTCAAGCTATTTAAATTGGTTGAGAAGGCTCAGGAGTTGGGAATCAGTCAGTTGTTGAAGTTGCAGTGAGTATTGTGCTTTCTGTATCGGATTTCCTGGATATTTGAAGAGTTCTTGTGTTGTCTTAACGATTCTTATTTTTGGTTTCTCTTTAGGCAACTCCTTTGTGCCTTGTTTTGCTCTTTTGTGCATTTCTTTGCATTTTTGCTAATAAATTTTTCATTTATAAAGATTCTTAATTTTTCCTTTTATTTCAAGTTGAGGGTTTACAGTCATCCCTCCTCTTTTTGTTAAAAGTTTGGTTATATTTATAGTATTTTTGCCTAGCTGGGCTAAGGTGAGGCTCTCCTAGATAAACCAGTGAAGATCCTGGTCCACTTGGGTAGCAACCTTGGAGGAAACTCCACATCATGTCACCAGTGAAACCATTCAATTTCTGAACTCACCATTCATGCCTTATAAACTCACCATACCTCTGTTGTTGAAATGTCCCTTATAAATCAAATGTTTCTAATTTTCATAATTCACTTCTCCTCCTTCTCCTCCTCCTTGAGACATCCAAGAATGACAAAAGCTGCCCAAGGAATTGGGGACTCCTCATTTTTCAGGTACAGACCAGAAAACAGTACATCCAAGACACACTCTGCAGGGCCACTGGAAGCACAAGGAATACAGACCCAGCCAGGGAGGTCCAGAATTGGTGTGAAGGGTCCACCCTATCAGTTAAAAGGTCCCAGGGAAGCAGGATGGAAGGACAGCCTGGAAAAAGGAAGTTCACTTATCGTCTGAACTTCACAAAAGAAGGAAGTCCTCCTTTCTATAGAGAGAGTCCTATTCTTTAATAACAGGGCGAGAGATGAGTGCATCGAAATGTATGCAGTCAATGGATGGTAAGGAGTGTCTTATTACACCGAATTTATGTTTTGATGGACCTACAACATTTAAGGTCCACAGAAGAATTTCTAAACAGCACTAAGTCTTTCAAGAGTGATGTCGACAAAAGTTGATATCAAGGGCTAGAAGTCTAAATGTCAAACAAAGCTGCCTGGATTGTATTGTTTAGCTTCATCCACTAGATGGCAACAAAGACTGAGATAAACTGAGTCACACGTACTTCAGACATTCACTTTCTTTATGGTATGCCACTAAATACTGGCAGTTGATCTGGTCAAACTGCAGAAGATACATTAAGGATACTTAGAGCTCTGTTTTATCCGACAGGGTGTTTAGGCTGTCCGTAGAAAGTGTAACTAAGTAACAGCATCAACACCTATTACAAAGAGCGCGCCTTAACAATGGCATTGAACGGTATCAAACACTTCAGAATTTTCATGAACTGAGCGTGTACACAGAGTATTTGCACCTTTGGTAATTGTCACTTCATGTCACGACTTCAGAGTGACACACCTCTAATGATGGGAGCTTAAAATAGCAGAGAACATGGAAACCCAAAAGGGTGAACCAAACTGTTCAAAAAATTATTAAGTGTTAAAATGACAGCGAATCACCAAATTTGGATGTCAGAATCAATTCAGTAATTCAAAAAAAAAACCAAGATGTCACCTTACCACAATCGATCGAGTAAATGTATAAAGTATCACTAAAAGGAATCCAATCCTAACAAACATCAAAAGAAACGCAACATAAGCAAACTTAACAAACAAAAAAATGGAAGGCAGGAATGGAGCCCTGGCCAAACTATCACGTCATCGCCATACGTGTATGGATGCTGTAATTAGTTGGCAGTCATCTGCCGAGCTGCGGTGTAAGTTGAGTGGACGTAGTGAGAGCCGCTTCACGTGAGGTGTTACCAACTTCACTTGACGCATTGCATTACTAGAGAAGCCATCGCAGAATGAATGCCAGTACACCGCAGGACAAGCGTACTCCCACACTTACACTGATCTTATGACAGAGTTATCATTTAACTGAAGAGTGTGCACCTTTATGAGAGAAATCCCACACAGAGAACAAGGAATCTCCACCGAGAGGCCCAGGCAATGGAGGAGTGAGGCAGCACTGTTTAAACACTCTGCACCTTTGTTGCCCTGCTCCACTAATCCCATGGCTGAAGAATGTTATGATAAATATTATTCCTTGGCTAGGTGATTTAGGATAATTGAGACACACTTGGTTCCTTTTCTTCTGTTTTTCCAACTAGTGCATAGGTAGGTAAAGTGACTTGTGGTGTCAGGAGTGGGATTTGAACACACAACCTCAGGGTTTGAAGTCCACACCACTACGCCCGCCTAAATACTCAAGAATTAACCAAAGATGGGTACATTGGGTTTGTTATGCGGATTTGTATCACGGGGTTCTCGTTAACAAAAATGTGCAGCCATCTTCTCCTGAAGACAGTTGCCTACGCATAAAGTTGTATGATAGGATGACACGAGGGCACATTTTCATTAAGGAGATCATTGTTCTTTATATCGTGGTGACACCAAAACATTCATTAAAATAACATATGTGTGCTAAGAAAATAAGCTTTTATTTACAAGTGTTATAACAAAATACATCTTCTCCGAATTGTTTTTGGCATTTCTAACATTCACCGATTTATTCAGCTGCCTTTGACTCTAAAACTATGTTTAGCCGGCCTAGTAAATGGATGGACAGACGGCTTCAACCACTGATTTTGTAAATTTGCTTTTTTGCATTACATCATTGCAAGCTGCTGGAGTCTACATGGGCAGGAACCCACTCCACATGGGATGCCAGTCATCACACACACCCACCCGCCATCATCCTGGAAATGCCAGTTAAAATCATAATGTCAATGTGGACCCCTCATTACTTTAATGTCATGCCCTGTCCATTTCCAGTGAACTGGAGCCATCAGACAGTCGTGAATGGGACACCAGTCAGTCCCTGCCAGAGCTCCACACACCCTGAGCCAATTAGGGGTCCTCCGTCAACCTAACAAGCATTTCTTTGGGATGTGGGTGGAAAGCGGAGCACCTGGAGAAAAGCCCACCATGGCAAGGAGCAACTGTATTACTGCCGGCCTTTGATTAATATTTTTTTTAACCTGCATTATTCTTTTAGAAACGTTAATTTGACTGGAGGTGAATATTCCATTCATCTGGCATCATGTGTGGCATTTTGTTTAAGTAGCATAAGGACCATTTACTGGAATACAAAGGCACCCTAATAGAAGAACGGGAAAGCAAATCCTGTAAAATGAAGCTGCGACGCTGTTGTGGTACAACAACAATCACGGGTAACATGGGGGTTAAGGGCTCAAAAATGTCTCGACAGAAAGTCGCGCTTTTCCAAGTCAAGGTCTCTGTCACCGAAAATACATTTTGAGATGAGCTGCAGTGTTGCTACAATTCGCTTTTTGAATCTTTTTTCTCGCGTCTATTTCAGCCCATGCATTTCAGTGGGTTTGTGCATTTGTGTCATGCAGTGGCTTTGACGTAATTGTTCTTGATCTGCTATAAGGCACTGTTGAAATTCCTTAGGTAAGAAGCTGTACCTTCGCTTCAGTTCGGTAACGCTCAGTGGCAAGTCAAATGATAGTCTCCGTTGTCGAAAGATTTGTCTTAGCTGGTGAAAGACAGAATGGATTGTGCTGCCCACCTGTTCTTAATTGTCCACTTGTCAAAGAAAAGAAATGATGGTGGAGACGGCCACGGAACGGTCACCAGCAGTCCAGCATGTGGGTCCCAGCTGACATTCACGTTAAAGATGGGACCGACCCAAAAAAAGCAACGATCTTCACTTCTGTGCGGCAGACAAGACTGGCCTTATCACGTGAAGACCGTTCGGTTCCTGTAATTCCAGCTCCCCGTTGAACTTTAAGTGAAGAAAGCAGTCATCGGTCGTAACGAGGAGGTCAGCCTTTCTAGTTCAAGTGCTCAATGACCGAGATTTCTCCACCGGCATCTGGAGGACTGAGGCCATTCAGGTACAGGCTACCGTTTTTTGTCAGAGTAGGCAGGGCGTCTCTTTCTCTTTCGTCTGTAAAATTTACGGACAGTGTCCTTTTCCCCGGCGTCAGCTCCTGAGTGGGGTTCAGTCCGAGTTCTGCCGACAGTTTTCGCTTGATGGAGGCGGCTCGCTGAAATTTATCATAAATCTCCACACTCAGGCGCCTCCGAGTCTCTTTGAACTCTGCAGAGACATTTGCGGTCCATTCTGCAGCGTGAGCTCTGAATTCTCCCACCTACGTGAAGCAAAGACACAGAAACGAAAAAAGAAAAGTAGTGAGATCTCAGAATGAGTAGTCCATGCAAACATGACAAGGCGCTCAGGTGTAAATGCTAGGCAGCACATTCAACGTCTGCCAGAAAGGAGGCCATTCAGGAGACCGAGAGGAACGAAAGGGTGCGGCAGAAAAAGGGGTACAAGATGGCAAGACACAGATGGGCTGCAAAAGAGGATGGCATAACATCACCTTATAAAAGTGACCAGTAGATAAACCTGCAGGTGATGTGAAGGGAGGTGGCAAAAACTGCTGAATGATGAAAACTCATTCACAGTGCTGTTACCAATTTGTAGGCCAGAACCAAATATCTCTAAAGAAGAAGAAGCAAAGATAGCGATGGGGAAGAGGATGACAGGAATTACAGTGAGGTTACGTAATCCAAGTACTTGTAGACAATGGAGTGCAATGGAGGGTGATGGGAGTGTTGTCTGGAGGGAAAAGGAGATACCAGGAGAATGGAGTGAGTCCATGTTTGTACCAATCCTTAAGAATCGTTTGTAAATATGGCTGGTATAGAAAGTGAAATTAAAGACATGCAGAAGGAAGACTTTGGGAAGAATCGTAGAGGAAAGATAAAAGAAATTGTGGAACAAAAATTAGGGTAGGAACAATCTGGAATCTGGAAAGGAAGGAATACAACAAACCCGTTTGATCATTAGTTGGCAGATGGACCTGTGTGGATTAGGACAAGATGGATGATAAGATACCAAAAGATCAGTGCTTAAACCCTTCTGGCGCTAACCCTAACCGAACCTAACCCTGACCCTCACCTCAATGGAGAGGATTTGATCACAATGGTAATGGCATTTTAAAGAAAGACAAAAAACAAAAGTTAGAAAATGTTTTGGAACAACTTGAGAGTTAAACTTGGTTTACATCAAGCATCAGCACTGAGCCCTCCGATTTTCATCGTCATAACCATGGACGACATCGGTAGAATGATCAAGATGAAGGGACGAGCAAAGCTACTGTGGGCAGATGACATTATCTTAAAATGGAACTCAGTGGAGGAATTAGAAGGAAAGGTGCAGGAATTCAGTCAAATGCTGTAGGCCCAGGGCAGGAACCTGAGGAACGACAAGACAGAGAGCTTGAAAGTAACAGCTGATGACAAACCACAGAAAGGAAGACTACAAGTAGCTGGCAAAGCTTCTGGAAGACAAGTGGAATCTTTAAAACATCTTGGAAGTCAGATTGTAGTGGAAGAAGAACTAACAAGAGGAATATGGGCAAGGAGCAGCCATGTCATACTAAAAGATCACAGGAGTGGTCCCTTTTAAGATGTAAAACACTGACCTACACAGCAATGGCTAGACACTGCAGAAATGTAGGCTGAGGAAGAGCAACAGATAAGGACACTGGAGATGATGGAGATGAAGTGACCATGCAGAAAGAATCCATAATGAAGAAACCAGACAGGAGGACACTGTAAGGAGCATTGGACCTAAATTTGAAGAATCGAGGCTGAGAAGGTCTGGGCTTGTGAAGAGAATAGAAGAGGAACATTTATTAAAGTGGGCAGCACAGTAGAAAAGCGAAGGACTAAGAGTAAGAGGAAAGGAAGAGATAGAAGGACAGCTGAGTGCACAAGCAGAGAGGTGTGGAGAGCAGCAGTGAGACGTCCTGGTCCATAACAGGACAACACGAGGAGGAAGAGGAGGAGGAGGAATAAGATATTTGGAATGGTGTGGATTATTTTGGACTTTGGCTTTCTGCTTTTCTTGGCATATTGGCCTTTATATTTGTTCAGTACCAGCCACATGGTTGTATTCTGCCCTCTAAATTGCCTGGCATGAGGGTATTTCTCCCTCTTTCACTCTGTTTGATCAAACAATAATGGAGCCAACTGGGACTCGCGGTTCTCCTTAATCACAACAGTTTTGTTTCTAATTCACAGCCTGTTTTACGGTTTGTCGAGCTCATTTTATGGTAATTTTTGACATTTCGCAGTCGTCTCCCTTGCGTTTCACATCCAGTTTTACTGCACTTAGAAAAGGTCACCACATGCACTGAGTTCCAGTCTGCTGCACTCTCAGAGATATTGGGATGGGAAGGAAGGATTATAGAAACAATACACTAAAAAACGAGAGGGAGAATTCAAATGATTAAAATCGCACACACACACACACAGCTGACGCCCATTAAGAGTTGTCAAGCACATGGGCATCATCTGGATGGCTCTGATATGTCATAAAACACCAGAGGGGGCGCAGTCGCTAATGGCATCTTCTGTTTTCTCGACAGCCTCAAGCATTTGCCAGGAGGGAGTGGTATAGCCGTGCCCTCAAAAGGCGCCATCGGTCTCACCTGCTAGGGCTTGGACCCCTGAAAGGGGAGAAATGAAGACGGAAGGTCATCTTTTGATGCTGGAGAAACAAGAGAGGCGCAGTTCTAATGGCACATTGGCATCATGGCCTGGGCAAATTGATGTTTTGTGTTGGACATTTTCTTTGCAAAGCTGGCAGTTAAAAAGACTACTGCGGGCTTGGCATCCCAACCATTGCACCAGCGTCTGACAAGTTTATCACAGAGCACAGATCTTTGGCTATCTTTCCAGAGGCTGTGGTAAAAGGACCCGTACATATCAGCCCACTTTCTCCACAACTCTGTTGATGATGGCTTTGAAGATAACCTCTACCCTCCACCTGACTCTGCCCTTATCTCCACTGTTTTCCACTTCCATAGGACTACTGGTATAAAAAGGACTACAAACCACCTGGATGACTGACCACACTACACCATCATGTGATGCTGCATCCACCATATCCTTCATCTACCGCCTCATCCATCCATCCATTTTTCCACCCATTGAATCTGAACACAGGGTCACGGGGGTCTGCTGGAGCCAATCCCAGCCAACACAGGGCACAAGACAGGAACCAATCCTGGGCAGGGTGCCAACCCACTGCAGGACACACACACACACCAAGCACACACTAGGGCCAATTTAGGATCGCCAATCCACCTAACCTGCATGTCTTAGGACTGTGGAAGGAAACCCACGCAGACACGGAGAGAACATGCAAACTCCACGCAGGGAGGACGCAGGAAGTGAACCTGGGTGTCTTAACTGCGAGGCAGCAGCGCTACCCACTGCGCCACCGTGCCGCCCTCTACCATTAACCTCATTAACAGGGTATTCCCTTTGGAACTCCATCTCAATTTCCGTGCATACCCCACATTTTCTGACTCCTCTTTTTCCATCCAGTGGTTGGAAGAAACTGAAGCCAGTTCAGGGTCAAGTAGCACCAGAGCTGAGCGATGCCAACAGCATCAGACACAAGGCAGGGAGAAAACCTGAAACGGACTAAATGTTGTAAGATGACATCCTCAGATCCAACTAATCCAGTTCAGGGTCACAGGGTGCCAGCAGAATGGGAAGCAAGACAAGCGCCAGCTCTGGATGGGGTGCCAGTCCACTGCTGAGCCTGTAACCTAAACCAGTGGTGCCCAAGTTCAGTCCTGGCAGACCCCTGCATCTTTGGGTTGTCATTCTGAACAATTTCCCCTGCTGAGCTAAACCTACACACCGGTGGGATTTTGAAGGAAATGAAGAGAAACTGAAGGAAATCCCACCCAGACCCCATGAGATTGCGTAAACCCCACCCAGAATGGTGGATCGTTGTAGCTGTGCCACTTGTCATTGACCTCTGTGACATGCAGGTTCCTCTCTTTTCACCCTTCAGTCGGAGACCCATCTTGAGTAAATGGCAGTGGCAGGCGAGCGACGGCGGTCACGTACCTCTTCCTTGGTCTTCTTGGATATGACGCGCAGCCAGTCTCCAATCATGCTCAGAACGGCAGCAAAGTATGCAAGTCCCACCAGAATCCAAAACCAGACCACCGGCTTGTAAAAGTCCAGATATTCAATTTCAGATCCACCTGTTATTAGAAACAAAGCCACAACAAAGGGAAGTAAAAGAAAAGCTCCACATCTCAGGAAGGGCACACCGATAAAAAGAGTCGAAGCAGAAAATGAGAAAAAGGGACCCCATCAGCGGCTTGCACCTGTACATTAGAGCATGGCAGCACATGTGGATATATCCTGAAGATTATTTAGTGTTACTAAACTTACTTTTGAGCTCTTCTTCATTAACAACTTCTGCTGCTTGGGGTTTTCTGGATTCTGCTGACAGTGCGGCTCGATTTCCTGGTTACGTCTTATTTCCTCATCCTCTACTTAAAGAAACGGACTCAATTTCTTCTGAGACTGGGCACTAATGTGACCTGCACTTCCCTACGTGCTCATCAGCAGCTTCTCTTTTTAAGATGTCCGGGCCTATGAACTGTCTCGGGCGCGGTCTTGTTTCGATTTGAAAAACAGCAAATCTCTCAATTTACTAAATTCAATTACTTAATCCTGCCCGCTGCACAAAGCACAAAATGACGCCGCGTTGTACTGCCATGTTGATTTTGACAGTTGGGAGGCAACGTGATTGGGAAATGAAAGGACAACAACCAAAGCCTGGAATGGGCCGCGGTCGCAACCAGGCAGGTAAACGACTCCAATTCACCAAAGCCTAAAACTTTTACCAAAACTCAAAGTCCAAAACGTGAACAGAAAGTTCTGGGGCTCACGTTTCAGTCAAGGCTCCTGCCCTGGCCTGGCTGGGGTTCACATCTGTTTTAGGTGCTTTATCTGTGCATTTGAGTCATTTATTTATTACTTTAATTGATCATCTGCTTCTTATCCCCAAGAGGCAGGACCACCTGCCAATCACAGCCAGGAACTGCCCTCCGGTCCTATAAATCCAGGGGGTCTCCCACAACTGCCGACTCTTCATTTTAAATGCACTTCTGGTGACTTTCTGCTTTTTGACCTTCTGTTCTGTTTTTTGACTTTGCCTTGGGATTTGGATTTAAGACTTTGTTGGGTTAGATTGCTTTGTGTGTTTTGCTGTTGTGCACGTCACATATTCGCAGTATGTCTGCGTTTCGTTTGTGGAAATCAAACCTTCTTTAGTTTGATCAATTTTCAGCCACGGTTTGGAGATATATATCCCCCTCTAGTGGGCATGTTTGAAAGTGCCTTTTGGGACTTGCATGTTTTAAAGCTCCTAGTTCAAGACATTAGGAAAGTAATGAGAACCATGATATTCTCTTGAAATGTATTTTAAGATCTCGTACTCCATAGGACTACTGGTAAAAAAAAAAAAAAAAAGAACTACAGCCCAGTAGGATGAGTCACTTGGTAGAAAGAAGGAGCACATTGTCAAAAACTATCCATCCTGAAAACAAATAAAATAAACAAATAAATGCATTTCGATGTAAAATAAATACATAGAATAAATTAATTAATTCTAATAAAATAAATACATTTCAAATAAAACACAAATAAAGAAAATGGTGGCCAAAATATAAACCAAAAGAAAAAAGTCCAAATAAATACAGAAAGGCTGAGCCCCAAACTCCAAAATCATGCCATGCATAATCGATGATGATGAACAGAATGATGGATTGGTAGCAGAATTTGGAGGCAGAAGGTACATCAACGGGCGCCATAAACGGGTTCAAAGGAAACATACAAATTAAAAAGGAGGCAGAGTTGGCACAGGCGGCAGCGACAGCAGCAGGAGCCTTAAAACCAATCATGCATGTTTGATAAAAACCTACAAGGTCAACTTGAAGAATCCAAGAAGAAATCCTTTAAAAGCAACCGATTCCCACGAGGAGCGCTGAAGTCCAGCTCCACTTAGCTTAAGGGAATGGCGCCGAGATGAACGTGACAGGTGAAGGCCCAGCAGTGCCTGCTAGGTCGGAGGAGCTGGAGGTAATGGTCAGGAGACGACAGCGAGGCCTCAGGGGACGCAGCTGACGAGAACAAGGCAGGCCCTCCAAAGCCTGGGAATGTTCCAGAAGGAGTCCTGAGAATCACTGGGATGCCATCAGAGGAAATCAGACTGCCTCGGCATAAGAAGATTTCATTGAGAAGAACTACCAAACGGGCCGAGATCTTTGAAATCTTAGATCGACTGACAGCGTGCTCTTCCTTTGGAGAGGATGATTCATCGGCCTGCTGCCTGTCAAACGCTGTGTGCAGAATAATCATATTCAGGAAGGCGACGTGAAATATTCATTACTGGCCTGCACGTTTAAATATTTCATGCTTCACCGGGATCTTTCACTCTCCAAGGCGGCTTAACTTTGCATGAAGCTCTTTCATCGTCGCTCTCATTCATCTTCACTCACGGCATCGGCAGACGTTTGTGTTCAGACCCCTTGTCTTACTCTCAGGTGCCTTTTTAGCACGGTGTGCCAATTGTATTTACCAGACTGCAGGTACAAAATGGACGTGTCCCCACGGGTTGGCCTGGATGTGGGAATCTGATGGGGTGTCCTCCGAGTGGCCTTCACGCAGACCTCGGCGCTCTTCTACTGTCTGTTTGCTTTCTTAGGTGACTTTGAAGAAGTAGAAACTCCGATTTTCTCTTCTTGTACCTGTGACTGGCAGCTGCCACTGCTATAAAGGGGCATTTGAATGTTCGCAGAATTCCCCTCCTTGTGTTTGGAGATTATTTACTTATCTTGTTTATCTGCCGTATAAAGGCCATGTCACATTACATGGCTTTTCCAGTCATTTTCAATCATTTCCTTTATTTACATAATCTTGGCGAATTAAAAGTTCATGAGCTAAATCCACACACCTACGGGATTTGGAAGGAAATGAAGAGATCCTGAAGGCCAGTTGTCTAATGTGACACGTCCAGCGACTCACCCCAACTAGTCTGTGACTCGCTCCGATCAAATCAAAAAGGTTTGACTTTGTCTTCAGTCGTGGGGCCGGCTCTGTGTGCTGGCGACCAATGGACGATCACTTGGACATACGACACACAGAAAGTAGCGACAAGGAATAAGGAATGCGTAGGTTTTGGAGAGGCAAACAGAAGAGAAGCTTGTCTGCCTCGTGTTTTACATACAGAATGGAAAAAGAAACCAAGAGAGCCGAGGCTGTGGCCGTTCAACCTCCAAACAGCGCTCGCTCCATCAGGCAGCACACTATTGAACGTCACAAAAGGGTCAGCGCTCAGTCGTTAAATGTGACGCGGCCAACGATTTTCAGTCATTTCAAAAGATAGAATCTGACAAACCTCACAACTAGACGTCACCTAATGTGACATCGGCTTAAGTGGCCTCAGCACTAATTTCATAACAGGTCATCGATGGGGTTTTTAATTGGGAAAGATTTTCGAGTGTACAACGGAGAAGGATTTGGAGGTAACACAACCGCTTCCCCAATTACTCTGCCAATGCTGGAAATCAGCAAGCAGTAGAAATAGAAGATGGCAGAAAACTGTGAAGTTGCTGCTAGAAAATCAAAGAAGCTGCATCATCATAACAAATCATGCAAACCAGACATCTCTGACAATTTTCATAAATGTCGCATGTCTTTTCTGATTGTATTCCTGCTGATCTCTGGTTTTCCAATACTTGGTCAGTAACGACGCGTCTGGCCGACGGTATTTTAGGGGCGCAGATTGTGTGTATGTTTTGTCTCAACGCTCTTTTGTTTTCCTGTTTTAGAGGATACGTTGGCAGACGCTCACTAGTGACGTCATAAGAACGACGCTTTAAGGATCGTCCTCGGCAGTGCCCACGGATATTTTGCTGTGATAATGGATGCTCCTTGTCGCCAACGTTTCAGCCGTGGCATGGCCAAATGGGGAGGCAGCTAGATGGATGAGGTCTCCAGGACTCTAAAAATATCCAAACCTAATTATGTCATATCATCTACTGTTAAACCGTACTTCTAAAATTTTTATTATTATGCTGTCTTAAGGAATTGTTCTGTTCTGTGTATTGTATTGTATTGTATTGTTCTTGTTTCTGAACTCTGATTTTTCTTCTCGTTTTTGTGTTGATGCTCAGTCATGTTGACTCCTGGTTGTCCTTTCACTGACTTTAATTCTTCTGGTTATTTTTCATTTGCTACTTTTACCATCTATTGAAAGTCAGTACAGATGAAAGAGCACACGAAAGTCCTAACTTCAATGATGCCATGAAGAGTCCCCATGATATCCATGGAATTTTCGACACCAGTTATGGAGATGAAGTCATGCATCGCAACTTGCAGCTATCATGAAGGAGCAATTAGGGGCCATTACCAACAACAAACCCCTTTGTACCTCAAAAACATAGAACTCACAGGAACCCAAATGGCGGCACGGCAAACAAAACTATAACATCTTAAAAGAACAACATGGAATTGTGTTCTGTGCAATGGGACTCTACCACGCTCTACAAACGTAAGACTCCAGGCTTTTCTCAGAAATGCAGGCCTGAAGGCTCCAGGTGAGCCTAAGCCCAACATCTAAAAGCAGGCTTTTGGCCTGCACTGGCCCCCACAGAAAGGAAGGAGGGAGTCATCCAACAACCCCTGGTCCTCATCTGCAGTGTCATCCAGCTAAGTGACATCACCAGAGCAAAGCGTGGAAGAAAAGGCTCTCAACTTGAGGGAGCTGACAGTTGACCTGGGGCTGAGCAATGAAACGTTTGGAAAGGTCTGAATGATTTGCATCAGGAGAGGAAGATCAGGATTAGTAAGATGAATTAATCACTTCAAGTAATCAGTTTGAGATAAAAAAAAAAACAAACATAGAAGAAATGGAAGGCAACATCCAGAATAAAATGAGAAAAATGGAGCATAAAATGTTTATGTGTTTAGAGTGTGACCTGAGGAAATAATCCACACGACTCTCCCCGAATATCTGGAACAAATGGTGATGGCCGCCGATGTAAAACACGCAGAATTCAAGCAGGAGGTCACACACAGAAGCTACAAAGACAAACAGCGAATCATTTTACAAAATCATAAAACAACAAGCAGAATCCAAAACTGGCAAAAAGTCAAAAACAGGGGTCCAAATTAGGCAACCATCTCTAAGCAACTCCCCAAACGTCAAACAGCAACTCGCTAAAGCGGATCAGTAGAAGGCAGGTAAGCGACTACGGCAAATGGAAACGCTTGAGCAGTCCCCCCCCCAGTGAAGTCCCCGGCCCTCCATCACGTGACAGCTGCCCAATTAAGCGTTGCCATGCAACAGAGCCAGATAGGAGGAGCCTGAGACAAAAGACGGGTGAAGGGAAGGGCAAAGGGGCGGAGACACAAGTACGGCTTGCAGTGCCACTCCATTCAGAACGGGTCCTTACCTGCAACAAAGTCCCCAAATCCAATGGTTGTTAACGTGATAACCACAAAATAAATGGACTCCAGGGCACTCCAGCCTTCGATGTGCTTAAATATGATGGCTGGGATGGCCACAAAAAGAAGGCATCCAAAGAGGATAAACAGAACTGTAGATATGACACGAATCTTTGTTTGGCTTACATTCCATTTCTGCAAAACAATAGAAGCAGGTTACACAGCGCCACGACCTCGCCATCTTTAAACGTCCTTCACTCTCCTTAAGGTGCACCAGGGCCTGAGTTCAGCGTTTCAAAGGCTCACGTAACAGTCACTGTCATCATCTTTTACCACGTTAAGAAGGCGTTACGTTTGTTTAGCGGAGCATTTCACACAAAGCCTGCTTTACCCGTATTTTCTAAAGCCCATCAAGCACAGTGATGAAACACCAGCAGTTGGTGTTGGCAGCACAGCTGGCATTTTCAAACTGTGTCACCCACACACGTACTCACCTGAAAGGACATCTCCTTCAGCTTGAATGAACCTCGTTGGCTGGCGTTTGAAGTCTTCTGGTTGGACGAAGACCTCAAGAGCCCCCCTGAGAGTTGTGCATGTGGTACCCTCCACCACATCTCCACGTCTGCTCATGGCCTAACGAGCTCATCGAGAACATCGAGCAGGTGCAGCTTTTCATATAAAGGGACTCTCCTCACTGGTCTGGCTCTTTTTATCATTTTGTCAGTGACGTCACCTTCTTGTTCATTATAAACAGCGCCATTGCAGTCACAAGACTAGGTGTGACATTATCCTGCTGGGGCTGTTTATGAAGGCATGGCAGCCTACGTGGCCTCCTTGTTTTCAGATATTTCTCTCCTTTCTAGCGATTAAACTTAAGTTTCCTTGCTGGTTACTCAACTCCTGCTGTGGTGCTTCACTTTGTCTTCTGATTAGAGATTTTATGGGAATTCGGTAATCAAACGTCAAATGACAAAGTCATCGGACATCTTGGATGGACTGGCATCCCCACCAGGATGAATGGAGCCCCCTTACCTAGTTGGGGGACACTCATGGATGGAGATTCACCCAGACAGGATTGTCACTGTTCCCTTTCCAGTTTGGGAGGTTGGCATAATGGAGGGAATGGAGATGCCTGCCTCTCCTGACCATATGTTACCTCAGTTCACTGACTGGCAGCACCAGTCAGGTGTCGCCCACCAGAGCTGCCCCTCAGAACTACAAGTTCCAAACCCGCCCTGTGGCCCAGACTGATGTAGCCACATGATACAGAA
The DNA here is from genome assembly GCF_016835505.1 of Polypterus senegalus. NCBI lineage: Eukaryota > Metazoa > Chordata > Cladistia > Polypteriformes > Polypteridae > Polypterus > Polypterus senegalus. The sequence continues at coordinate 103,278,638 of NC_053169.1, read as the reverse complement.
AATGTGTCTAAATGGCTACAAGTACGCCTGGCGCTCTACGAGTGAACATCGTGCCCTCCACCCTGCAGCGTGTCCTGCAGTTAATGAAAACGCTGACGGCTTATCTATGGCTGCTGTCGCCACTTCGGCTCCTCATCTGCTCCCCTCCTTTTCCAGCATCGTGCAGTGCCATCGATCTTAATATCAGTCCTGGAGATTTTTGGTTCATGCGGCAGCCTGAAATTTTTTAAGAGCTTACGACGAGCACAGCTCTGGAATTCAATGATTGGCGTCCCTCCTTGTGCTGCTCAGCAGCTGGCAGAGCGTTCATTAAATGCCAATGATGCTTCTGTCTCTCAGTGCCCACTGCCCAACAAGCACCATTCTTCTCCTGCCTCTGGGAAGCACTTTGGGAGGATCACTGGAATGAAGGACCACCGGTTCAAACTGCTGCTGGCTCAGCCCGAGGCCTAGGCAACTTGTTAACGACGTTACGGGGGGTGGGGGTGAAAGGGCACTGGGTGGCTGGCTCCTGTATTCATATTGGGGCAGCATCGCCCCTGGAATAGCCCAACAGGGCAGAAATATGGAACTACAACTCCCATGCTGCCCTACGGGTATTCAAATGGGGCCTCGCCAGAAGAGGTGCTGCCCCCCAGGAATGGGGGAAATCCTGAGCTTGCTGTTCAAGTTCTAGTGGAACCTGGCGCTCATTTTATACCCTTGGAAATGCCCCTGGGCCAGCAGTAAACGTTTTTAAGTAGAATGCCAGGCTCATTTTGTTATTTTCACATTCTTGTTTTCTTCACTTCCTTGATAAGTAGAGCTTGTCCTGCCTTGTGCCCTGTGATGGCTGGGATTGGGTCCAGCAGACCCCCATGACCCTGTGGTGAGCATATAGCGGGTTGGATAATAGATGGATGGATGGATATTCTGCACATCACACCTCAGGGTTTGCCATCTGAATCCTTCATCTGCAATGAGGGGTCTCCATCAGCCCCTTCCATTAACTTAGTACAACACCGGTTTTCAACTTTTGCCAAATGTACGTTTCAAGTGCAATGATGTGACTCTTCTCACGAGAATTCGCTCGTCTCCAGCCAACATGAAGTCAAGCTGCACCATCCATTCCGTTGTTTGATTGTCTCGTTCGTGTTTTACCCCCTGGCATGATAAACACTCAATTTTTAGCCAGGTCTGCTTAGTCCAGCTTGATAGCTGTGTGGAGCTGGGATGTCTCCGAGGAGCATCAGGTGGCAGGCAGGACTCCACCCGGAATGTGGTGCAAGTCAATCGCAGGGCCAATTTAGAGTCAGAAGCCAGGCTGGGATTTGTGCCAGCTGCTGTGCCACCCAGGGGGACTCGTCAGTCATGGTGCGGTGAATAAAGCAGAGTTACTTTAGAGTGTTGTCTCAGCTGCCTAAGATGGATCATTTTACATTCATGGTGTCTCTGGCCAGGCTTCAGCGGCAGTTAGAAGTCTGGGTGTTACATTTGATTCTACTTTGTGGCTTGTTCTATTCGGTAATAAAACATCGAAGCTATTTCACCCGACTTTCACCATCTTTGACCTTGGCGGATGCAAAATGTTTGGCTCATTCTTTTTCTACCATCTACACTGGTGCTGTGATTCTGGATCCACAAAGTGGCAAAGGAGTGAGGCATTCAAAAAAGGACCCACAGAAGAGATCTCACCCAAGGCAAGCCTGACCCAGGAAAATAGGAGGCTTAAGGCCCAACTAGGCCTCAAGCAGGAAATAAACCTTAAAGTAAAAAAACAAAACACAGGAAAAAGAAAATGTCTTCCAAATGTCACGCCAGAGAGAGAAACCATAAAAACTCCGCCTGGTGGTAGAGACAGTCTGCAAGAACCTTTATAAAAATTAAAGGTTTATTAACAAAAAACGTAAACAAAGAGCAAAAGCTCAAAAGAGCAGAAAGAGGAAAAAAAGGAACTGCTTAAAAAAGGCAATGGACGGGAGCCAAGGCCCAACACAGAAATCACAAGTCAAACGCCTTAAACTGAGCAAAAAAGAGACGGCAAAAAGCCAGTAAGCTCAAAAAGAGCGAAACAAGTGCAAAGTCCCCAATCCAGCAGAGGATATGCAAGCACAGAGGGACTGCAAATCCCATCAGCCTTTATAGGGCTGGGGACGGCCCCTCAGTAGTGATTGACAGGTTGGCCCCTCCTCTTGGGGAACCACCCACAAAACACAATGGAATATACGGCCATTTAAAGAAACAATAAGTAAATACTGTATTTATAAACGTAATAAAAGCAATGATACATTAAACATATTGACTAAATGACAAATTAACAGAAATAGTACTAAGAAGAAATAATTACAATTGAAAGGCAAACAAATAAAGACAAGGAAAAGGAAAATAAACGTAAGCTGCTACAGCAGGGCTACTGGACTGTCGCATCGTGTGCTCCTCTAAAGTCTGTCCTGAACAACCCGCTGAGCACTCAGAACTCCGCTGACTGGGGTCTCGCTTATTACGGCACCCCCTGAGCAAACTGAATCTCGTATTCACTATGAAATACGCCTTAAATGACCAAGCTCCATCTTATCTCACCGAGGGTGTGCCTGCTCACCAACGCCAATCAAGTCGGCCCTCTGCCTCTGCTGACCATTCTTAGTACTCGGGTGATGAAGCCCCCTTTGTCTCAGACCCCACTTGTGGGATGCTCTTCCTCAGAAGCTGCGAGAGGTCGAGTGAATGCCAGACTTAAAACGTATCTGCCTGCTAAGTCTTCTGGATATTCTCTTTCATGAAGTTTTGTGATGTCTTGTGATGCCTTGGGCCACGTCCTTCAGCTGTGAAAGCTGCACTAATAATTATTATTAATATTAATAACAGTAACATTAATCATTATTATTAGGTACTGTAAATATGAAGGAAAGCAGGAAATCCTAATTCCCAGGTCTGATGCAGCTAAAGTACAGATGAGGCGCTCGTGCCTGCCGCCTGCGTGCAGTAAAGCGTTGCCAGTGCATTAGTTGGCTATTTCTGGTGTGCAGATCGATGTTTCATTAAAGAAAGATGAACTTGGCGGAGCACAAGACACGGCCTGCTTGTGTTAAGGAAATCGCTAGCGTTTACCGTCGTGATGCCCCTGGAGCCGCCACTCAGCCAGGATCATTGGACTGTTGAGAGCGTATTTAGAGGGGCTGCATTTCATTGTTAGCCACTAAACGACGCGAGAGTGCGATGCTGTCATCCAGTTTGGTTCAAAGAGGAGGAAAAACGCACGGAAAAGTAAAGTGTAGGCCCTGGTGCTTTGGATCTCGGCTTGTCACAGTTTTGTGTCACAATTTTTGGTTTCTGGCATCGCGAGATGGGACTGGCATGCTGTTAACACAAAAGCAGTGCCAGCTCCTACTAACTGCTCTGACCTGCAGGGGGCGTCTCAGAGGGCCAAACCCACACACAAGTCCTGGGTTCGTTGTACAGAAAATGATCTTCGTCTTCAATAATAAGCAGTCCTCTTTCGTTCTTTCTTTCGTTCTTTCTTTCTTTCTTGCTCCTTCTCCTCTACTCCTCCACTCCTTTACAGATGAGCTTCATCCTTTTCCTCTCCCAAATCCGACTCCCTGAGTGAGACGAGGTGGCCCCTTTTATGCCAGACCCCAGAGTACTTATAATGTCACGACTTTACTCTGACAAGGCACCATTGGCTCAGGTGGAACCCCCTCTGGACAGGAAACCTCATCTCAGCAGCTCCCCCAGGTGGCACCCTATGGGTGTGCACATGGGTTACCCAGCTCTGGCATACAGCCCTTTTAGGCATTGTCTTCCTGTCCCTCCATTACACAGGAACAGGAACATAAACCATCCCGATGAGGACACCCATCAATCCATCGCCGTCCTCAATCCATTCTAGGAGTCCTTCAGGTAGACATGGATCCGCTCAACCTGCTCGAGACGCCAGCCCACCCTGCCTTCCATTACACCACCTTGACAAGACATTGAATCAAACTACTGGCGTTACTGGGCCTTGACATCGAGTGCAAAGGACCTTTCAATTGCTCTAAAGGCCACCGACTCTAGATGATGACCAAGGTGGCAGGCAGGTGAAATCTAGCGAGAAGCCATTGGGTTCAGGCAAACGTGAATTGTGAACACCTGACAGACGCCTCCAGCCTGCTATATCACACGACTGCTCAGCCATCGCCTTCATTCACGAGATGTGAACAAAAGCAATGGGCGACCTTGACTGCCAGTCTTGTAGTGTGATCCCTCCAACCTCTCAGACATAGCGTGGCACTCTGTAGAAAGCCAAATGTCATAGAGGAGGGCGCAACAAAGGAATGGTCAGCCAGAAGGACAATGAATACAATGTGGCCGCAAGGAAAGAAGACGGGCCAAACAGAAGAGACGCTCATCGCTGGGATGTCCTGTGTTTGCCGTACCACAACAGAATGGAAAAAGGAAAAAGACTGGCAGAGACTGCGACCCAGCTCACCATACCTGGAAAACAATCGTACAGTCCCTGCTAACTTATCGATCCTTTAACTAGCTGTGCTATGCATCTAAGATCTGCACAATCAACATAGACCTCACCATTAATGTGTGCTGTGCACCATCTTTTGTATTGCCTGTAGTAATAAAATGCATTGCATTTGTCATTCCAGCAGATGGCGCATCACAAACACGTGCCCTGTAATAATAAAAGGCATCACTAGAAATGTTTGTGATGCGCCACCTGCTGGAATGACAGAGGCATAGCAACCAGAAGGACACCCAGACATTTATCCCATTGTGAAGGTGGACGGTGTGGTCAGTGCTTGGTGATAAATGCGGCCTTTAGGCTCAAGGCCAGGACTGTGCCTTGTTTACGTTCCTCCAGAATTTCCACTAAAAACAAAGAGTTAAAGTATTTTCCAGATGACGTCTTTGACCCTTTTCAAGTGACGCGATTATTTTAAAGTCAATGATTTTATATTTGACACGTCTCGACGGCACTAGAGCTGATGATGACAGGGATGTCACGTCCTTTCTAAATCATCGCAGGCCAATGCAGAACAAACAAGTGACAGGCCGACCCTACTTACGACAAACATGTCTTCGACTTTGGCTATTGCTTTTCCAAAGATTGTCCCAAGCTGATCACCAACTCCAGCCAATAGAAATCCAAACAGCGGGATTCCCAGCAGGGCGTAGATGATGCAGAATATTTTCCCTCCTTCCGTGTGCGGTGAGATATTTCCAAAACCTTGCAAAAAAAGAAACAGACAGAGAGACAATAAGCTAAGCGCCTTACGACGATTGAACCTCAGCATGCAGTTCACTGTACAAAAACAACGGGAAGTAAGGGTGGGCGTTCAGTCCCTGGGGGTCACTTCGCCTGCCATCATTTGGTTTCATTTTGGGCTGTCGGTGGTTTTTCTATCGCTATGGCCGCTGCTTATGCTGCTGTGGGTGAGGCCTCTGAGGTCGAGATCCACGTGTAGTCGACGTGATGGGGTAAAAGGGTGAATTGTGGGGGTGAATCCTAATACCTAATCTCTGAAATACTCAAACTGTATATCTGTTCTCTTGTTCTCTTTTGGCTTTGACTCCTTTGCTTTCTCGACCACCATGATGGTCTTTCACATTGGGTTTCGGTTTCGAGTCGCTTTTTATTTTTTTAGTTTGTATTTTATTCACATTTCTCCCGGTTTTTGCTTTATCTGCCAGTCAGGTGACGTCCCACTGCCTGCCTGAGCTGACGTTTGTACAAATACCATCTACTGCCCTGGCATGGTGCTCAGTACTGAGAGGTGCCACGGTGTATAAAAACAGACTTCCAGCACTCTGCTCATTTACAGGACCTGCAGAATTGTAGAAACACATTCAAGCACAGCTCCAGACCTGGAAAGGGCCACAGCATATGGCGGTTACCACACCAAAGCGCTCTGTGACCCTTGGTGAGCAGCTTCACGTTCCTCACGTACCGAGTGGGCACCTCAAATAAAAAGCCTCAGCCTTAACATCCTGTGTGGCCACTTTGGGGTCGCCTCACCCCCCTCAGCTCAACTGTACTCTATGAGGTACCCTGGCATGGCCTTCATTAGGTAAAGGCACTATATACTGTAGCCTCTCTCTGGAGATCCCCAGACGCTCATTCTTTCAACTTCTGGAAGTCCCCTTTCTTTAGCTTGGCCTCATTCTTCAGGTTCCCACACACACACACACACACACAAGTGGCCGGGCGCTGTCTGTCCAGTCGGGAGCTGGCAGGACGCTGGTCAGACGTTTTTGGTCAAATTCCATTACATTTCTAGAAAGAACCTGACAGCCAGTGAAACAAGCACCTGCACACAATTATTCGCATTATAAAACTCTCTCTGTGATTTATTAGTTTTGACATCGTTTTGCTGCCTGGCGCCTCTTTCCAGCTTCAGAGGAAAGCACGACGAAACGGAGAATAACAACTTCAAAGGGTCTCGAGCACAAAATGTTGGAGTAAATGTGCCCGTGATGGTGTCAGCGCTCATGTTCAAATCACTTCACACAAATTTAGGACGTGTCTATGGAAGGCGTTGCAATCAGCGCGCAGCCCAACCTCTCCTCTCTGCTCTTCATATTACACATCAGTGAGGCTGAAGATCTCAAGTCTTAACATCGTCTATGCAGATAGCTTCATCAGAAACTGCTCACCCATCTATCTGGGCAGGCAGTATACTGCCCACTTCACCCAGGTCAGGACAATGGGAGCCAAAGACCACCCCAGTATCTCCACTGTATGCTCTATAGCAGGACTTCTCATATGAGTGGACATTCTGCCAGGCCCCGACTTTCTGTGATCACCACAGAAGGGTTTTGAGGTAACCCACAAACTCCCCTGTTTGTCGTCTTCTTCACCAGGACCCTTAAGACTTCCCATACACCCACCCCAGACCTCCCTTTGGGTCTCCCGAATGTTCATTAAGTGCAGAAGATACACCAAAATGGCATCAGCCAAGACCAGCAAGTGACAGAGCTCTTTTCTACCTTACTTATTTAGATTTCTGTAACAGCCATAAATGGGATAATCCATCGTGGAACCCCAACTATTGTCAGGTCATGTTGTGTTGTGTTCTTCTATCAAGCACTTGGAATCACTTGAAATCCATCATGAGGTCTGTCATGAGTAACAGGCAGGATACGACATTTAAAGGAATAAAAGTCCGAATGAACAAACCACACACATGGCGCCAAATCTAATAAGTCCACCCAACAACTGCCGTTCAGTCAGTGAGAAGAAGCCATGCAAGTATTAAAGGGGCTGGCAATGCCCAGGCGGTGGTGGAGTTTATTAGCACCTTAGACCACCTTCATGGATTCCAGGCTGGCCATGACACAACACGGCGGTGGGCCCCCTATAAGGCTGTATGGACACAAACACTGTGGCTCTGTATGAATATTTCTGTGGCACTGTGAATAACGATGGCACTAATCACATCACGCGTCACGTTTCCTCATCAGGTTTGGTTCCTGTCTTGCTCCCTGTGTAGTCTTCAGTCCCCCCTCACGACCTTGAATGGGATGAGCTGGGTTTTAGTATATTATGTAGGCACCCCATGCACGCTTGGTTCCTGTCTTACTCCCAGTGCTACCAGGATTGGCATGTGCCCCCTGCAACCCCAAGTTGTAAGAAGCAGGGCTGAGAATGTCAATTTAAAGTATTTTTCTGAACCAGGGCTGGCAACATTGGGTTCAAGGCAGGAAATCCACCCCTAATGGGGGCACTAATGTGATGCAGGGCAGACTTTCGACCATCTGCCTGGCACCAATCAACCGCACTTACATGTCCTAACTTGAGAACACTACATGGACACAGGTAGGCCTTGCATTTCTATAGACAGAGCGGCCAGACTGGAATGTGAACCAAGGCTGATCCCTGAGTGGAGCAAAACATTTTCACAGTAGCAAGAAAAAGTATGTGAACTCCATGGAAAAACCACATTTATGGAGAAAGCTGTCTTAAAACCTGGTGTGATCTTCATCTAAGTTACAATAATGAACAAACACAGCATCCAAATGAAAGTCTATTGTATTGTTCTTGTACACACCAAGCATATCATTCAAGCTGGAAACAGTCTGTGAAGGTCCACGCTGATGACTTCAACAAAAGCTAACTGGAGTCAGGACACCTAGGGTCCAACCAATGAAATTAGATCAGAGGTGTGGTTTACAGACACTTTGACCAATCAAAAAAGATTCAAGTATTCAGAGTCTGCCATTCACAAGAAGCATTTGCTGGTATAAACCACACCTTGCTAAGAAGATCTGCCAAAAAGAGCTGATGATTAGCATGAAGCTGGAAAGGTTTGCAAAGTAATTTCCAAGAGTTTCGATGCTCATCAGTCCACAGCCAGACAAGCTGTGTATAAATGGAGATGATTTAAGACCCTGCAAGTGGGTGTCCAGCCAAGATGACTCCATGGGCAAAACGCAGAATGTGGAGTCTGAGTAACAGCTAAAGACTTGAAGGAATCACAGGAGGATGTGAACATCTCTGTCCATGAGTCTACCACACATAAAACATCAAACAGGCCTGATGTTCAAGGAGGAACGCTGCAGATCTGATATTTGGTAAAGTCCACTCTGACACTCCAGAACTCCACTGGCCTGATGAAACTGTGGTAGTACGTGTACATGTGTCGTGAAATGGGCACAGCATCCCAACAGTGAAGCACGGTGGAGGAAGCATCCCGATCTGGGGCCACATTGATGCCAGCTTGTCGCTGTCAAGGAAAACATGAACTCCCAAGTTTACCAAGGTATCCTAACAGGATAGTCCTACAAGCTCGCTGGAAGTTTGGTGATGCAGCAGTTTGACGAGCCAAACTATTTATCATCATAAATCTACTAATGAATGGCCTTTTGGAGTAACCCAAAGGAGATGCCCACAAGAGAGCCATCCACAGCAGACATCTTAACAAAGAATGGCACACGATTTCTCTGCAGCTACTGAAGGAGCTTGTTTGCTGTTATCACCGACCAGATTAAGAAATCCAAGGGTCTACACACTTTGTGAATGTTTCAACGATGGTTTCAATAAAGACACAGACGATTATAATTGTGCGCGCCTTTTTAGCTTAAGCATGTTGTGTTTGTCCAAATGTGTGACTTGGCTGAAGATCAGAGCACATGCTATGGCCGGCTCATGCAGAAAGCCAAGTCATTACTAAGCGTTTCGTACTTTTCCTCGCCACTGTACACCTCCGTCCAAAGCGGCTCACTCAAAGTAGGATGTTCTGCTCATTAACATCCTCAGGCAGCAGGAAGTCACTAATTTGAATCTCGTGATTATCATTTAGGGTGGCACAAAGGTCCAATGTCCTGAGGTCAGATCCTGTGGGGATTTACTTTGCCTACTCTGTTTTGTGTGTGCGTTAAGTTAGTTGGCAACTTCATATCGGCCCCCCCATGTGAGTGTGTGACCATCTTTGGGATGCTTTTGGCCTTAAACCAGGGTGCATCCATCCATCCATCCATTTCATACTTCTGTGTAATCCAGTCTTGCGCATGCAGCCATGCTGACCCTACTGAGAGTAAGAAGTGATGGGCTGTTGGTCTGGAGGCCACACTTGCACTGGGCCAGTTTAGCCACATAATTAGCAGCCTAACCGACAGGCCTTTGGGATGGGAGAGGAAAACACCAGAGACACATGGGACCAGACGAGCGCACACAGACAGAGGCCGGCGTGGCGTTTGAACCCAGTCTGGTGGTGGCTGTTTGATTCTGTCGAGTTACATTACGGTACACGAACCGTGTTAACATCGAGGTCTCCTCGTCCAGTTCGGCTCCTGTTGCTGACCACTTTATCCTTTCACAGGGGTGGAATCTTTTACAGGTTTCAGTGATTTAGAGCTTCCTACAATTACAAGGTGATGTTTAAAACCTCTCCATGGACAAATGACAGTTTAAATGTCGGCCTGGGTCCCTGAAATAATTAAGATACGTTCTCAGTGTGGTTCGTAAAATCCCCAGTGCTGAATTGTTCAATGACTCATGCAATGAATCTGTGAGCTGCAGGGCTCCTCGCAGGTCAATTAGTCCACCTTTCACACTCGGCCGCTTAGCCAGCACATTCAAAGAGGTGACTTCAACTTTTCTTCTTATCCTTTCTTATTCCTTTGCTGTCTCGTTAACCTTTGCTAACCCCTTTGTTTGACACTTGGCTGGTTCACAGCCGTGCCATTAGCACCAATTTGTCACGCTCGGGCTGCCTCGCCTTCCCCATTGCCCAGCCACAACGGGTGACACTCAGCTTCACAGTTCTGATTTGCGTCAGTCGCGTGAGAGTCTGGGAGTCTGAGGGTCTCATTTACCTCACCCCTGATGATGCTTTTGACAAAACCGTATGAGTGTAACTTCACCCTAAAGTTAGGTGGCCAGGCGGGGATCTCTAAAGCACCTGCAGAAGGGTACCGCCTGGTCTAACAGGGTGGCAGATAAGATACACAGAGGATGATGTAGGACTCCCGGCATTTAGACAGACAGACAGACAGACAGACAGACAGACAGACAGATAGATAGATAGATAGATAGATAGATAGATAGATAGATAGATAGATATTTGATAAAGATTGTAATTAAAACTCATCTCTGGTCTGTGACTCGCCATGACAGGTTTGATTTTGTCCTAAGATTAGTCTCACGTGACTCTGGGCGTTGTCCGCTGAGTTTTGTTTTGTGCCCGCTGGTGCCCTAGCGCTGAGTCCACACTTGAGTGCTTACCTCTCTGCGGCTGCGTGACACAGGTGGACCTCTGCACATCTGTAAAGTCACTTGTGTTCCATGACACTCATCCACTTCTCCATGTTTTTTTTTAATGTGATATGCAGCGTATCTCCAGATGCAGACACACCAAAACGCACCTTCGTGTCTGTTACTGTGCGCCGAGGCGTTCATTTTCTCAAAGATGAGGCTGAGGATATCCTCACTCAAAGCCTTATGAGGTTTGGAGTATCGTTTTAGTTCTTTAGGATGGCGTGTTTGACAGATGGGTCCTCATCCTGGGTTGTTCTGATGCAGCCTGAATTTAATGAAGTGGCGATGTATTAAGAGCTTATCCTTTATCGATGTCAGAGCTCTTTATAAATAATACATGAAGGACAGCAGTATGTTTTCCAAATGGTCCCTAAGTGATGGTGTGCTCTGTGAAGACCACTTAATAAGACACCGCGTCGACTCATTATTTCTAGAATCGTTTGCTGAAGATGAGAACATAACCTGATGATTTGCTGCTGTTTCCTTTACTGAATCAGTAAAACTGTGACATGTTCACATCCATCAAATCCAGTTCATGGGTGAAGAAGTCAAAGCCCAACATGACCCTTTCATAATAAGGCTCTTAATATTGGTGGGGTTAAAGTTTTTGGAAGATAAACTGCAAAATATAAATGGAGGTGACCAGAAGGGAAACACACAAAGTTTATAAAACCAAAAGTCCGTCCTTTCTTTCAGAAATACTAAATCACAGATCAAGAATCAGAGTCAGGGGTCAGAAGCAACGCTGAAACGAAATGACAAGAGGTTCTCGTGGATTTTTTTAGACCCTCCGTAAACTCTGAGAACAAACAAGTGAATTGAGGTGAACGTTATATGTCTGAACTAGCAAAGCCATTACACAAAATGACGATGAAACGACACACAAACAACAACAAATACCTGAAATTATAACAGGTGGGCGTCCCACTTCATGTCCGCACTCGACTGCTTTGGGTGTTCACGCACTCGGAGGCCTTTCTGCGTTTCATTCTGTGATCGTTCCTCTAAATTCGCAGAACCTTCCTCCACCTTTTTCTTTTACCTACAGCTATGGTTGGTCCTCCAAACCTGCGCCACCTTGCTGTCCTCCCATTTTATTTCTTTTGACAATTTGGATTAAACTCAACCCGGTCTCACTGCTGCATGCACATTAGCTATTTCAGTTAAGTCCTTTTGTGTCTTAATTTGGGATTCAATCTTGAAAGAAGTCCAAACATTCATAAATAATGCATAAAACAAGATGATCTGAAGGAAAGACATTAAATGAACAACAATTTTAATGTGAAGGATGAACACAGAAGACATAACAGGGACGTCGGAACCCCAGCCAGGGGAAAAAACTCTTCAGAAATGCAACAAGAATGTAGTCCGCTGGGACCCCCTCCACAATGCAAAGAAACACGCAATTTTAAGACATGAAAATCAATTTCTATTTTCTACAGACGCACACAAACATAAAGAGAGACACACGTAGAGACGCCATGCTCACATCAGCTTTTCTCGATACATTGCAGAATCAGAATCTGAAATTATCTCGACTGGATATTTTTGATTCCATCACTAAACTTTCATATCCATGGAAGTAAAATAAAGCGAATATAATTTGTAATTTCTGATGTAACAACAAAAAAAAAAAAACAGAAATTGGGAAATGACAGCTTGCTTAATTAAATCCAATTAAAAATCAAACGTTGGCTGAGACAAAACCCTGCAGCCACAGTGGGCTTGAGGTCTGAGACACACCAGGCTTTCTGCAGACTCATCGGACCCCCATCTGTCACAGTAAATTAACAAAAACCGCAATTTGCCTCCCACTTTCTCAGTTATTCCTATGGCATAAATGAAGCAACTGGGGGCACACAGGCACAACTGCGATGGAGGTGACGTCTTACCTATGGTTGTTATAACAGTGCCAGCAAAGAAGAAGGAGCTGCTGAGGTCCCACAGGCTCGTTTGGTTCGACGAGTTTTCTGAGGGGTTCACGCCAGCTTTTATTGCTGCTATCATTTGCTGTTAAAAGAGAAAAACATTAGGACAGAATTACTCATTTAGTTTAACACTTGGGCACAGTGCCAAGAAACCCCTCCAAACGCTACCTCGGGGCGGCGCACCAGCCCATCACAGAGAAGGTTTGAAGAAAAGTGAAGAAAGTAGAAAATAATGCGTTTGCTTGGGGTGACATCGAGAGGCAGAAGGCTAAAACTGTATCCATCTATCTATCTATCTATTATATAGTGCCTTTCACGCTATCTATCTATCTATCTATCTATCTATCTATCTAATCCCGCCTACTACACTATCTATCTATCTATCTATCTATCTATCTATTGTGGAGCCGACCCGGACACAGACAGGCGGACATGTTGTTTTCAAACCACCACACGTTTATTTTACAAATATTTACAATAATACGGTCACTCAGGCCCAGTTCAAAAGGCACAAACCCCAATACAGTCCTGGCCACTCAATGCCTTCTTCTCGGGCCGCCTCCACTCTCCTCTCTGCCTTGTCCTTCTTCCACCCGACTCCAGCCCTGAATGAATGGAGACGGCCCCTTTTATCCAGTTCCCGGATGAGCCCCAGGTGTTCCCGGCATTCCTCCCTTGGCCACGCCCCAGCATGGCGGAAGTGCCAGCTGTCCTTCCGGCAGCTCTCCGGGTGCCATCCTAAATCTTCCCCCAGCACTTCCTGGTGTGGCGGAAGTGCTGGGGTAGCAGGTCCCCAAGGCATTGGGGCACCTCCTGGCGGTGACCATGGGCCCCTACAGGGTGGAGGTTTCATGCCCTGTACCCATGGCCCCCAGAGCAACCAGGAAGGTGGTCCCCACGTGATCCAGGGTTGGCTTTGACCCTCTTCCGGTCCCTCACGGCGTCCCAGCCGGGTCATTGCCCCTGGCATCCCTGACACTATCTATCTATCTATCTATGGACAGGAGAAAAACTCCCCCCAGGTCAGGACCTGAACTGTCACGTGTGCGCGTCAGACGGCCGTGCACTAAGCACCACCACCCCGGGACACGAGAGGGCGCAGTCACCATCTCTGAGCTCCAAGATGCCAAGCGGTGAGGAGCGCAGGTGCCCGTTTCTGCACTCCACAGTTTATTTCCTGGTCTTCATTGCCATCCAATGGATAAAACCAAACAACTGACCGCAGATCATCTCTGTAGGCTTTAAGAAGCAGTTTTAGCCTTCTGCCTCTCGATGTCACCTGCCATGACAGAGTACCTTCATATCTGCTGAATCAAAAAGGTTTCCAGGCTACATTTTTAGGCTATGCATTTAGGAGTTGGCAAATCTAAATTATGGATGTGTATATTTGGGCAAGAAGGCCCAGTGATGGACTGGCTAGCACCAGTAACCCTTAGTGTCTTAAGCAGGCTTGAGACTGTGACGTCATTTTATGTAAGCTTATGACTTGACGGCCATTTTAGGGGTGGCCACTTGTTTGGGCTGGCTGCACTGTATGTGCAGAGACAAGGTGTGTCTGTGGTTACAGTGGCACACTTTCAACCTTCATCCATCATTCTGTTTTCTATGACTAAACATGGCCACTCCATTCCCCGTGTGCACCAAAGGGGAGCATCGAGCTTTGATCCCCGTTTTATGGGTTGAAGGTCTACCAGGGAGCACAAAAGGCTTTTACACATAGAGGAGTGTTAAGCACAAAGAAGCAGCAGGACGCCGGCCCAGGACCACCACATTGAGCAAGTCCTCACCTTAAGTGGTCATCGACTTCCAGCGGACCAACATGGGTGTGTGTGAGGCTGAGGGTCCAAACAAAAAACAAAGCTGTGGACCACAGGCACTGAAAAGATGAAGAGCGGCGAGTTCTCTCCTGTAGTTGTAATTCATTTTAGACACAAAGTGCACCAAAGTATTGACTTAACCTCACAATTTTGTTCATTTTACCCACAAATGGTAATGGTTACTAATTCTTTGATTAAAATTTGTATTTATTTATATAAATGTATAAAAGTCAAACAGCTCATGGAATCAATATTCATATGAGACAACTCCATCTCCTTGTTTGAAAGACCTCCAGAATGTATTTTCATGTTCCCCCTACCTTGTCCTGAATTGCATTATATATCTCGAATATTTGCTTTGAGGTATTAATTGGTTAAGATTTAATAATGAAGTTGATATTTCTGTCGATTAAGATTAATGAACTGTTCCCACTGAGCTGTAATGTACGTCTCTCGGTTTCATTCCTGCCTCAGGCCCGCACTCATATTTAGCCGTCCATTGATCCAAATGCAGTTCATTATGGATTTTGGGTGGAATTCCAGACTGCGAAATGAGCAGCCCAACAGTGGGTGTCAGAGAGTAGCTGGTGGGGGACCCTGGGAGGGGCTTTAGACCCCCTCATCAGGTGTGATGTAAAAAAAAAGAGAGAGAGAGAGAGAGAGAGAGCCTGGCACTCTGGCAAGAAGCTGCCAATAGTCCACGATGATGTTGGAAGGTGAAAAAAGTGAGCAAGGACAAGCGGGTGAGCCCTGACTGGGATCGAGGGGATCACACCAACCTACCTTGGCAGGGTCTAAGAGACCCCAGCCCCTCAGGACTTCTTATATCTTCTGCCAGACCTCACACAGGATGGTCTTTGGAACAGACCTACACATGAATCAGACTGTCAGATGGTCATCATTTATTAGACTAAAATCATAACATAATATAATATAATTTAACTTTAACAAGTCCGTTGAATCTAATTCATGTGGGGTTGGAATGTATCCCATTATCATTGCGTGCAAGGAAATTTAACAAAAATTATCAAAAATACCCTTGAAAAGAAGGGATTACCACAAAGCCCTGGCCAGTAGACTGAAGGGCAACAATGAATCTTTATAAATGAAGGAATTATTAAACAATAGAAAAATATGAGAAATGCAGAAAAAAAACAAAACAAAAGTTGTCTGAAAGGAAATCCACAGCCAAGGAGTGTCATTACACAATCCAATAAATGGGGCCAAAATAGTCAGAAAACACAAATTATCCAAGAGATAAATGATACTTATGACGAGAAAAAATAAAAACTCCCGCCAAACTCAGTGACCGGCCGCTGGATCTCCGCTGCTCACAGCCCTGCGTAACCAAAGGGAGAATCTAGCGGCGATGATGTCAGGGTGGCCCCGCCTCCTGGGGCTCCACCCACAACAAAGAAGAAATGCGATAAGATTTAAAAGTGTCGCTGCACCTCACCGAACAACAAATACAACCAACAGAAAACACAGAGACAAGACTGAGGTGGGGTTCAAGGGTCACACTCCGTCCGAGGCTACTTACAACTCAACAGATGGACTTTCAGCCTTCGTGAAGTGGCAAAGCGAGTTGCTTGCAGTGTGAACAGAGCGCATAAACAAAAACAAGATACACTACGGAAATACAATTAAAATAATGATAAAAATAATCACCGAGTCCAAATAAATACAAAATCACAAAAAGAATTCCAAATTACAATAAACACGATTCAAACCCATACAAGTCCTCATGCTGACAGCTTCGTTAACAGCAATGGTTTGATACTCAGACTGCAAGCCAAGGTAGCCGAGCCGGCTGAGGGGTCATGTCCAGAGCGACTACT
This sequence comes from Polypterus senegalus, assembly GCF_016835505.1. NCBI lineage: Eukaryota > Metazoa > Chordata > Cladistia > Polypteriformes > Polypteridae > Polypterus > Polypterus senegalus. Next base: position 103,262,326 of record NC_053169.1, on the reverse strand, counting down.
GTGGTCTTTTGAATTCTTATGAGACTATGGATATAAAATTCCAATTTAGCTTTATTACGACATTTTAAATATGGCAGCGACAAAGCTAGAAATATTAAAAACACATTCCAGATGTATCTCATGTCCACAACGAACATCAACTTTCTTAGGATGATAAAAGGCTTAAGTGGTGGAATTAAGAAATGCATTTCTGTCTTGCGCTGCTGGAGAAGTAAGCCACGCTGGCTCTGTCGCAGCACAAACAGATAAATGTTGTGGGCTTATTTCCCAGGAGATCATGCTGACCTTTGACCTCCTGTCTAGTAATGAATTCCAAAAGAGGCTGACAGTATAAGAACTAAAAGGAAGGATGGAGATGCACAAATGGATTGACAGGCAGAGAGAAGATGGATGGATAGATAGCTGGATATGGATGGACTGGCAGATGGATGAATGAGTAGAGATGGATGGATGGATGGAAAGTCAAGTAAATTGATCTCTGACAGCACTGGTAAACTGGCCCATGCAGTTAGATGCAAATCCTAAATGGGCAGATGGATGGATGTATGAGTGAAGTGACAGGCAGATGGAGGAATGCATAGATAGATGGATGGATGAATGGATAGACAGAGAGAGAGAGAGATAGAGAGAGAGGTTAGGGGCACACGATGATACAGCGCTTTGCTGCACCCACCACATGACAAACCACCTCAAGATCCCAGATTAGGACCTCAGTTCAGACATGCAACAGGTGACACCTCAGCACTACAAGAGTTCAGATGGAGTGGAGTCAGTAGGAGGTTTGTTTATGGATGGAGAGTCTGGTAAATCGATCTGTTGTAGCCTTGGCCAGATGTCTCATACACTTAGATGCAAATAATAAATGGTTCAATGGACGGATAGATGGACAGGCAGATGAGGACAGATGAGTGGACAGAGGGATGGATCGAAAGTGGCAGATGGGAGATTGATGTATAGATAGGTGCGTGGATAAATGGAGGGCAATACAGATGGATGGATGAGCAGATCTGAATGGATGGATGGATGGAGAAGAAGAGTGGTGATGGATGGCCAAATAGATGTAGAGATAGCTGGGTAGATGGGAGGATGAATGAATGGATGGGATGAATGGGTAAATGGACAAGAAGCAGTCTTGGTGAAGTGGCCAGATGGATGGATAGATGGATGAGTGGAAGGACATGCAGATGGATGAATGATCAGATCGGGGTTGCAAATGTTCTTGGATGAATGGATGTAAGGATGGATGGAGAGTCAGGAGAACTGATCAAGCAGCCTGGGCAGAAAGTGAACAGCGGGTAGCACTGAACTGTTAGGACCCGCACTGCTGTTACCGTGTCTATCGTGTCTGCGTATGAACGCAGTTGGCCTTCGGGAGACTGCGGGGATCCTGCTTATGCCCAGCAGTTCCATAGGTGTTAATACTCTGTCATTTTTGGCAGGCGCCATTACCAATAATCTGTAGTGTTTGATCACATGACACACTGAGCATGAAGGTCACACCATGAAAAGCCCCCTTTACACGAGTGAGTCGATTGAGATGAAACAATAGCAGTGACAATGAGGCCCAAGATCAAGGCTGCCGTTCGCCTCCATGCCATGCATATTCATGAAGGGATTCTGGAATGTTCAGTCAACCAACAATGGAGACAAACGACAATTCAAGCTGCCAAGAAGGGTCCCCCATTTGTAGCCAGCGAACGTCAAATAACCCTTTCATGGCCGCGCATTCTTCTGCTTCAATATAAAGTGTTGTGTCTTAATGAGATCCTGAATTGTCAGAGTCACCAGAACAAATCAATTACAGAAAGTGACAGCCAATTATAAACTGAAGAGCACAAAATGCACATTCTGGAGAGCATGTGGTCCAGTTCATGGAGATGGGGGGCCGCAGCCTGTGCCAGCGGCACTTGACCCAAGGCAGAAAGCAAGTCTGCAGTGGGCATCAGTCCACCGCTGGGCACAGAGACATTTGGGAATGTGGCAGGAAAGCCCTCTCGACCATGTAGAGAACATGCGAACTCCACGCTGACTACGCGCCATCATTGGTCCTGAACCCCGACCTCTGGTAGCCGCTGTGCTAGCCCACCGTCCACACAGACAGCGATAAAGCAAACCTTCAACTTCCCAACTGCTATGTAAAACGTAAGGGCAGGTTCAAAACCAGCGCGGAGAGGCGGTCAAGGCCTGTGAGGTGACGGCGCCGCTGGCTGATCTCTTAATCCGTTTCTTTCATTTCTTAGATTGCCACTTAGCTCAATTGGAATCCCTTTTATTGCCCTTTGTGTTCTCTCCAGTTGCCTCTTTAGCTCTACAGACAACCCTTGCACTCGGTTTACTTTCATTTTCCTTTAAAATCAATATTTTAATCAGAGGACATTTCCCGGCTTTAATTAAAGTCCGTGATAATTGAACCTTTTATTCTTCATTCTACAGTTTCAGCCAAATTGTTTGTGCTACAGCATAGGATTAATAAAATGTAAAGTAAACACAGTGACTGCCAAGCACAGCCTGAAATACGCTCACATTGTGCAGTGCTTGGCACGCCAGCCTCCTCTCAACGCCTTGGTCAAGAGTCCATCACATCGAGAAAACCAAAGCAGCTGAGCACATGACAAGGAACCTCGCCAGAAAATCCCTGGAAGGTGTTGATCACATCTCCACTCCTTAGTCTTGTGAACTGGAAGGACACACATCTCAAAGGACAAAGATTCAAGAAATGACACATCTTGAAGGACAAAGGTGAAAGAAATGTCACATCTCAAAGGACAAAGATTAAGACCATGTCACATCTCAAAGGACAAAGATTCAAGAAATGATACATCTCGAAGGACAAAGGTGAAAAAAATGACACATCTTGAAGGACAAAGGTGAAAAAATGACACATCTTGAAGGACAAAGGTGAAAGAAATGTCACATCTCAAAGGACAAAGATTAAGACCATGTCACATCTCAAAGGACAAAGATTCAAAAAATGATACATCTCGAGGACAAAGATTAAAGAAATGACACATCTTGAAGGACAAAGATTCAAGAAATGTCACATCTTGAAGGACAAAGATTGAAGAAATGACACATCTCGAAGGACAAAGATTAAGGCCATATCACATCACGAGGACAAAGATTAAAGAAATGTCGCATCTCGAGGACAAAGATTAAAGAAATGTCACATCTCAAGGGACAAAGATTAAGGCCTTGTCACATTTGCAGTGATTTTCAGTCGTAGACTTAATCTGAGTGAGCCGGAGGCAGTTGTGATGCTCTCACCTAATGTGACGTACCCAGCGATTCAATCCAAGTGATCTGCGACTCGCCCACCCAGGTTTGGGAAGGAATTCTTCTAAGGAAGGAGCTGCCAGTGAGGCGCATGTGTGAACTCGCGATTATTCCTCATTAATGCCCATTAGAAATTTAAGTCTCTCACGCGCAAATGAAACTGAAATGGTAATGAAAGAGCCGTGGGCCGGATGGCAAAAGGTTGCCTTTTAAAAGCACAGCCCTCTCAGACAACAGACGAAGAATACGATTAAACAAAGTGCTGTGAACAGGTGCCATCTTTGTTATCGCAACACAATGGCTGTCTTTGACGAGCACAAAAATAAGAAAGGGAGAAGGAGGGCACAAAAGGAGGGCACAATGGAGGAGTTTCACGCCATCGTGTCAAGAGGTAATCATCGCACCTTCATCTCACACAATGGAAATTCGGCTCCTGTCGCTCTCCTGTTCCATCTTCTTCAATCCTGCCTCAGTGGGCTTTGGGTTTATTTATTGGCACCCAATTCAAGGTTTCGTTTTATTGAATTATTCATTGACTTATTGATTTTAAAAATGCCCGTATTGCACTTTTATTCTGACTTATTTAGTAAACTCTGCTACTGCTTTCTAAAAGTACGCCTGGCTTGTTGGCCTCACTCTTCCTGTTCAATCGCAGTCATGACTATCGACGTCCTGGGAGACAGAAGATGCCAACGGGCACCCGGGGAAAGACAAACTGAGGAATGCTGCTGCCCACTAGCCACCTGTGGGCATCACTGCTCCTGTAGAGCTCAACCCTCTGTGGGCCTGACATCCCGGCTGGGTAAGGGTATCCCATTCAGGACCCTCCATTGCAATGGCACCTAGCTACAGACCTCCAGAGCTCTGCACTTTCCACTGAGCAGCCAATCAAATCGCACCCATCTGATGGCATGTAGTGGCCTCTACGTTATACATCAGTGACGTTAGGTGACACATCAGGTCATTTGGTTCTTTCTCATCACGGTCATTTCAAGGAGTACTTGGTGGTCATGAAACATCTCTAGCTTCGGTTAAGATTACAGTTGTGGGAGGAGTAATGACGACTATCGAGTGGGCGTGTCCCCTGGTGGGTGTGTCATATTGTAGGGCCTCCTACTGGGTGGCGACACTGTCATGCAGCGGTGTAACGCACCATCCTGAGGTCACTGCTGTGTAAATCATGTGACATAAACATGCAGTGCGATGAATTGCAGAGCCCTGGAGGTCCGCAGTTAGACCCTTGTCCTCCAGCCACCAACATGTCCAAAACATGACCATTGGTCTCAGGTACGCACACAGTGTTTGAGGTTGAGCCGGTGATCAGTATCCAGTGAGACGAAGAGCTGTGACCCTGACCCTGACCTGGCACACGCCTGGTGCTTCAGTGCACCCTTTGATAACCCGCTGGACACGTCACGTCGACTGGGACTCGGTGACGGCTTCACCAGTGATGACCTTTCATCAGCAGCAGCTCCATGGAGTTTACCCTCTTGAGACTGCAGCCCTCCTTATCCTCCACTATATACGTGTCTATAATTCACCTATTTCCATGTCCCTCAAGTTATAACTTTCAGTCGACTATCGTATGCCGTCTGTTTGTTTTTTTTCTCTATGACAATCCCAAAGTGTGGGGACAATCCCCTGCCGGCCATTCCTGGTCACGGAGAAGCCCAAACTGAGACGCTGTTCCCAGGCCTGCCCTTGAGCTCTCAACTGTAGATGCCCTGTCACTGTCACAGTGTCCTTGTGCCACGGACTGGCATTCATACTTCAGTTTTGCACCTCGGGGACAGTGTGATGACACACTTTCTTCTAAGAAGTCCCAAACACTAAAGCTGCGGATAACCAACTGTGACACACGGCTGACAGCATCGCTGATGAGCGATAAGCACTTGACAAGTTAAAGTGGGAATCGGCCCATGAGGCAGGAGGACGTCCGTCGTCATACGGCAGACATCAGACTCACCTTCTCGTGTGCCGTCTGTCCCTCTGACTTTCATTTTTGTCAAGTCAGCCCCTCAAAACATCAGTGCAGGCGAAACGAGGGCGGACTTTGCAGATGTAAAAATATCACGCAAGTGGAAAAGAGAGAAAAGCACAAATATATACGCGTATAGACATCAGAGCAGGGCGCGCCACCTCCAGTCAGTAAACTTTATGAAATGTGCGTCAGGAAAGTGCGGGCACAAGAACTGAGGCATCAGACTATGGCTGACAGGCACCCAGCCCACAATCGACTGTCCCGTATTTTGTGCATCGCACTTCAAGGTTTCTGCTGCAGTCAGCCAGCATATTCAGTCCAAAAGAAACCGTAAGAATGACGGCACAGCTACCCAAAGCAGCCAAGCGAGTCATAATGCCACCGACACCTCGAATGAAGAAACAGAAACTCCACTGCAGGTCAACACACTTAACACATCGATGGCAGTGCCACCTCACCAGTCTCAATAAGGAGGAAATGCCAAAGGGCACGTCAAAGTCTCAGTGCTGGCGCCCCATTCATCTTTCTGTCGTACTTGCCAGTCCACTTCTGATGCCATAGGCTTGACATTTGGCATGCGGGTACATCTCACGTTCAGCCACCATCTTTGGCATAAAACTAGTGTGCTTTCCCCCTTAAGAGGATCGAGGGGGCAGCTCAGGGTCAGAGCGAATGGCCAGATGAACGGCATTGTGGTCAATGGGCAAGGCGTCATGGTGCTGTGGTGCCTTTCCACCGAGAAACTCGAGTTCAACTCTCACCCCGAACCTTTCAGCTCTTGTGCACAGGAACACTCAGCACAGAACGGATTCTTCTCACCCCATGTAGTTTGGAGCGATGGCAAGAAAAGCCTTTTACTTTCAGTTTGGATATAATAAAGTTTTTGATAGAATTGGACCGAAAGTCTCAATTGGCGTAAGCCACCCTGACTCGGGGGGTCTCCCACTTACTTTATGAGCTGCAAAAACAGCAGCGTCAGATATTTGAAATATTAACATGTCTGCTTCAAAGTGAACCCCTTTATATTCTCAGTTGTGACAGACATTCGTCATATGCCCCCCAATAATAGAGGGGCACAGGGGGCTAGATCCCCAGTAAATGATCAAATATCAAAAGTACCGCCATAGTCATACTCACTGACCTCAAAAGAGTCTAAAACAACACCCCACATGCTTAGCTCTGAAACTGGCCATTTACACCCGTCCAGGAGTGACTCTCGGTGGGCTAGGACCACCGGTAAAGAAACTAACCTCAAAAATATGATCACATTCATGATCAGCATCCTTGAAGTCTCCTAAAAAGACACTCCACCGGCCTCTAGCCCTAATCTCCAACTTTCTGAAGTTGTGTGACCCATCGTATGCCATTAGGGGGTGCACCCCGAGCTCCTTATGGTCAGTTTAGCTGGAGACACCTATCTGCTTACTCTTCATCAGAAGGGCTCACTTCCTGCCTAAAATGTGGACTAATCATGTCCTCAAAGTGATGGGTTTTTTTTGGGGGGGGACTAGAGGACCAAAAAGAGGATGGAACCTCAAAAAGCTTGAGACGTTGCACAGCTAGACATCCAGACGAGTTCAACGGTATGTCATATGTGGGGGTCTACTGGCACTGATGAGTCAGGAGATGCCGGATAAAAAGACTGTAAAGCATTCAGATGTCGTTCTTATCAACGGCGTATCCATGAAAACATCTCCGGCTACTCGTGTCCCATAATCCGCACGTCAAGTCGACCGGTCGTACGCTCACAACGTCCCAAATGCACGTGGTGTTTGCTAAAATATTCTGAAATAAACAACTGTGGGAAATGAAAGTGGTCCAGAAACAGGAAGCCCATTCACAATTAAAGACAGGAATCTTGACCAATGAATGAGGGGGAGAGGCGGATCTTCAGCACTGTAGCATGACCCCACACAAAGGGGCTTCCTTCACTTTCATTTTCCATGAGTATTTCACGAGAAGTAGAAATAACAACATTAAATAATCAATACATATCAATAAGTCTAATAAAATGTGAGAATTCAGTGGATATCCAGGTGTTTTTCAGGTTGTGAGTGACAACTGGATGACTTGACGTGTGGATCTTATTTTATGGAGGCCTCGACATCGTCTGCGGTTGTCCACCTTGGCTGGTCACCTTTGGGTCTCCTTCTACCAGAACGTCGCTGCTCTCCATGAAGGCCTGACATTTCAGTTGGCTGTAACTGCAAACCAAAAGGGGTGAGTGACGAGTCGAAAATGCTGTTGTCTGGGTGGAGCGATCCTGCCGTCTGGCAGCTGTTTCCCTCATTGTTTTAATGCCAACCCCACATTGCCCCCCAGAGTCATTTAACACAGTTTAGCTTCTCTGCACCACAGAGAACAGCAGGGATGTGTCATGGGGGCCGAAGCCCATCGCAGCTAGCTTATAAACTGTAAAAAAATCAATCTAAAAATCGTTCTGGAATGCTATAAAAATAAGTTGCTTTAACGTTTTGTGGGAAACGAAGCTGAGACAAAATGGCATTTCAAGTTCGGCACATTTCAAGTATTGCTCTTAAAGTAAACGTAAAACTTTAAGTTACGACAAGGTAAAAAGTTTTGTTTAATTCACGCATGTCTAAATCGTTGTTTGACTTCCACTTCCGGAAGATCCAGGAAATTGACTCCATTATCATTGCATGCGCTGAAGACTGTGAACATTTGGTTTAGTTCTGAGGTACGTGGTATTCTCTGACATTGACAGTGCGAGTTAAGGAAGGTGGCCAGCTTCAGAATAATTAACCTGCCATAAAGGAGGAAGTCTAACAGCGTGAGCCGTCAATTGTTTGCATAGCTAAGCAGTTTACTTCGTTTCACTTAAGCTGCACTTCTTTATTTGTCAGAATAGTCCTAGTTGATATAGTCTTGTTGTATCAGAAATGTTAATGAATGTGTCCACTTTAAAGTTTAAGGAAGTCGAGTTTAAATAACAAAAGAATGTCCACGCTGTCAATACCTTGTTGTTATTGCAAATTTAATATTCTGATTAAAAACACTGGCATCATCTAACCAACAGAAGAGTGCAGTGGTTGTACTTGGACTGTTTAGCTTTATGTAATACAATAGGCGCTTTAAAAACGCGCCTAAGCCGCGGGCATTCTGAAAGTGATAAATTAGGGTTAGTGTGTCACATTTAACTGTGAAAACTGTCATTTCAAAGACATTCGCAAAGAAAGGACTTCTATGATTCACTTGAGCAGACACTTGAAAAACTAGGAAACTGTGAAATGTCCGTATTCTTAGAAGGCTGGCGTCCTGCAATAAGATGCTGCAGATGTTCTACCAGACGCTTGTGGCGAGCGCCCTCTTCTACGCCCTGGTGTGCTGGGGAGGCAGCTTAAAGAAGAGGGACAAACTGGTGAGGAAGGCAGGCAGGCTCTATTGTAGGCACAGAGCAGGACAGGTTGACATTAGTGGCTGAGCGACGGGCGCTGAGCAGACAGACTCCTGTCAATCATGGAGAATCCACTGAACAGGATCATCTCCAGACAGAGGAGCAGCTTCAGAGACAGACAGACTGCTGTCACCGTCCTGCTCCACTGACAGACTGAGGAGACCCCACACTATGTGACTCTTCAGTTCCACCCGGTGGGGTAAACGTTAACATTATACAAAGTTATTGTCTGTCTGTTATACCTTCATTGATATCACTCTTTAATTTAATATTGTTCTTTATCAGTATGCTGCTGCTGGAGTATGGGAATTTAATAAAGTATCTATCTATCTATCTATTTTATAGTGCCTTTCACATCTATCTATCTATCTATCTAATCCTGCCAACTATGCTATCTATCTATTTATCTATTTCCATGCTATCTATCTACTATTTTATATGCCTATCTATCTATTACATAGATAGATAGATAGATCTAAAGGCACTATGCTATAGATAGATAGATAGCGAGTTGGCAGGATTAGATAGATAGATAGATAGATAGATAGATAGATAGAGAAAGGCATATCTATCTATGAAAGGCACTATCTATCTATCTATCTATCTATCTATCTATCTAATCCTGCCAACTACGCTATCTATCTATCTATTATATAGTGCCTTTCACATCTATCTATCTATTATATAGTGCCTTTCACATCTATCTATCTATCTATCTATCTAATCCTGCCAACTACGCTATCTATCCACTATATACTGCCTTTCACATCTATCTATCTGTCTAGCTATTCTAATTGTACTTTTAAAACCAACATTCTTTCCACATTCCGAGTGCACATTAATAGAAAACACAAAAATCATTTGTCGAAGGATTTTAGAACGTCTGTGGTGCTTGTAGAGGATGAAGCTGGCCCTACACTAGAGGACTCTGATGATGGTGAAGATACCACAGAGGCAGGTAGCAGTAACATTTTAACAAGTATTGTTGTTGAAGGCTGCGGTGGGCTGGCGCCCTGCCCGGGGTTTGTTTCCTGCCTTGTGCCCTGTGTTATCTGGGATTGGCTCCAGCAGACCCCCGTGACCCTTTTGTTAGGATGTAGCGGGTTGGATAATGGATGGATGGATACATCTTTCATCTTCCCAGACTGCAGACATAACTGAGCACCGTAGATCCTCCACGTTACCTGAGAGAGCGCAGGCCGCTATTGAAGTCTTGTTTGGTAAGTTCCCCCCCCCAATCATCATAAAACTAACAACTGTCACTCACTGTGGTGTATTACAACATTTGTTTTTATATGTTTTTAAGGTAACTGAGTCAAAGGAACTGGACACTCAAGGTGTGAAAATCATGATGATTGAAATGGTCCGAGATGTAAAAGATTCCAGGACACTGGATGGCATGGCAGTTGTGGTTGAAGGACTGCCGGATTATCCCACTGCTTTTTGTGTACCGTTTGGGTTGATTTATGCCTTAAATTTGGAGCATCCTAAAGAATGGAAGTCCACATTTGAGACCCTTCAGGAGGTCTCTCTTAATCTTGGAGAGTAATGTTCGGCTCGCACCCTGTCCTTAAAAAAGAAGTTGCTGCAAGTTCTAAAGCTTCAGCCTGGTGTATCAATGATGTTGTTATTCATCTTGCAAGGTGAGAAATTAGATATCAGTAGAATCTGAGACTGAGGATGAACGATGTGCAAACCTTTATTAGTTTGGGGGTTTTCAGTTTGTAAATATTTAAAGTTTTTCAATATCTTTATTTAATTTGAGATGTTTCAAATCTTGTAGCTTTTATTTGTTTAGATCTTGAAAGATTGGAGTAAAACAATCTCTTCTCTGGTACAGAAATATTGTCTTAGTGTTTAACTACCTGTTGTATGGAAAATGTTTTAGTTTGTTTTATTGTGTTTAAATTGCTTATCGGGCGCCTCTGTTATTTCATTTGCTCCTGCTGAACGTTGTTCAATACGAGTGACTTGCTGAACAATCTTGGTGTCTGCTGACACAGTAATAAACAGTTTTGCTAAACAAATGCAGCCGTTTCATTTATTTTAAATGACATCACTCTTTTTAAGCTGGGATGCCCAACTTGTTTTGTTTTGTTTTTTTTTTTATTTCCACTTATGTAAAAATATGAGTTGACACAAGTAAAGTTTTTAAGTAATGCAAATAACTCTGGCCTTAACACAAGTTGGGTGAATTATTATTATTATTTTTTTTTATTTAAAGAGAACAAATTGCTAAAACGTTGTGCTGACTTAAAAAGAGTGATGAAATGAGTTGCTTGATAATTTTAAGTTAGGGCAGTCAGGCGTTTTTTACACCGGTGCAAGGCAGGAAGAAACCCCAGACAGGATGCCAGGGTGCCAGTCCAGCACAAGGCACACACGCACGCACACAAGCAGGGTCAGTTTATAGTCACCAGTCCACCTAACCTGCAAGTCTTTGGAGCCCCAGACGCTGACAAAGGGAGAACATGCAAACTCCACTCAGAAAGGACCTGCCATGTCTGGGACCCCCTGGTCTCTTTACTGCGAGGCAGTGACCATACCACTGCGCCACCATGCCACCCGTCCAACAACGCGTGTGTCCTAAACTCTAAGGATAAAAAAGTTTGGATCAACTTTTTACTTTTCCACTTTCTCGCCTGTTCAGCCCAGCAACAGAGAATAAGGTTAGCGGTGCAATCAGCGCGTTTCGGCCTTCATCTGCAATTCAGTGCTTGATGTTGAATTTCATTTCGAATTAAAATGAACTGTAAGGCTTGACAATGCACCATTTATTTAATGCTTGCTGCTGTCACTTAATCATTTTGATTCGACTGCCATCACTGCAGCCTGTCCGGACGGCGTGGTGTGCAGCGCTGGAGCCAAGCGCCGCCATTTAAAGGGCACAACCGCAACTCAAGCGTCCAGCTAGCGGCCACGCGCGTGCCTGTGTCACGGGAGGGAGATCCAGCGCCGCGCGGGCACGAGGAGGTCCCGTGGCCGAGTGGAAAGGCGCGGCTGCAGCCACTGGCACGCGCACCCCGGGCGCCCCCTCACCCCGGCTGGCCTCCACCTCCGGGTCCTTCGGGTTTTCAATCCAAGTAAAGCGGCAGTGCAGCGCGCTCGGACAGAAGCAGCGGCGGTTTTTTGTTTGATTTTATTTTAATTTTTTTTTTACCTTGACGAGGTTCTCCAGCTCCGTGGAGTTGACGCACGAGTTCTTGGACAAGAAGTTGAGCTTCTCCGTCAGTATTGCGTATTTCAAGGAGCTCTCGTAGGGCTGCTCCAGGGCTTTGAATACCGTAGCACCGATGATCAGGTACAAAACCACCAGGAGAAAAATGGCAGAGACCGTCTTCCACTTCATGACTGTCGTGACCGTGTCGCTGTCGTCCCCTGAATTTAAAACGATGGGCTTGGTGGAGAACGAAAGGCGCGGCTTACAGTTCTGAGTTGCTGTCTTTGGATCCAGAAGATCCGGTGTTGCCACTGGGAAAAGACAAGAGGGAGGAGGAGGAGAAGAAGAAGATGATGAGTCGAAAAAGGTAAGCAAATCGGGACAACGGTGGGTGAACTTCAGTGCTGCGCCTCGGGACGGTGAGAGGCGCACTGTAAACGAACGAGCGTTTGAACGAGTTGTTCATCGCGTTAAACACACAAAAAATAATAACAAAGAGAAGCTTTAAAGAAACCATGAACTGGTCCGCCTGCTTCGACAATGTCGCGGGGCCACCCCAACTAAGCGGGAACAGACCCAAGACTGGACGCCATCACTACTCGTTCATTTCAATGCATTCGTTCGTTTATTTTCCAAAGCCGCTTTATACTAACGTATCAAAATCAAATAACGTGATAAGACTGCTGCCAGTCTTTAAATAAATCCGTCAATCCAGACACGGCCATCCCGCAGCTCACCGGCACGCTCGCCCCTGCATCTGATTAACTGGATTTGCGAACGCGCGTGGCACATCCTAACCGCATTTCACCGATTCTTACAGATTTAACCAGTGTATCCTTTAATTATGACTTACGACAAAAACACAATCTGCCTGCAGACTGTCGCTCCTTGCTCGGGGGTCCTCACAGGTGTGCTGCATGCAAACAATTTATAATGAGCGAGTGTGCAGTTCTTCCATTATATAAGCGTTCCAATCGCTGCTCCTAATCTCGTTTTTATTTTTTACGATGCTGCGATCTTCTTGTCTTGAGCCTTATGCTTACCAGGGTGGGCACCAGCTGGCCGCGACCCTGCGCTTGTGAACGTGGATGAATCGATTGATGCTACTGTCAACACAGCTTGGTGGGCTCCACCTTTGCGCCGTCCTGATCATTCGGCGCAGCTTCTTTGAAAGTTAACGGGACGCGGTGTTCTGACTGCGCCCGTTCTGCTCCATCACTACAGTATTAGAAAACGAAAAGAACTTCGTGAAAAGATCACGGCCAAGACGTTACTTCTCCAGCATTTAATTATCCTTAGCTGTGGATCGGGATCATCCGTCCCTCACTCCATCCCTCCCTCCGTCCGTCCGTCCATCCAGCGCACTAACCCGAGGGTCATCATTTCAAATAATTTCGTTTTGGTCGGCAATGCACATTTCTAGCCCAATCTGAAAGAAAAAAAAACAAAAACAAACAAAATGCACGAGGAGAGCGAAAGCTTTATGTAACAAGTGCTGCAAGGGCGGCGATACGGACTGCATGGCGCTGATTGATAGATACACCGATAAATCATGAAAACGAACACCGTAATGTATGAAAACACAACCGCTTTCCATTGTGTCGAATTCGCGGCGTGAACAGCACCTGAGATTCGCGATCTCCTCAGAGCACCGCATCCACCTTCTGTCTTAACGTGCGGCCAGAACCGCGCAAGAAAAAAAAAAAAAAGCCGCAAACAGCACTTACTTCTCTCGCACCAATCCTTCGTGCGTGTCGAGCTGCATCTGCCGTGCAAATGTTACGACCGGAACAAGCAGACAGGCATCTGCCGCCGCTCCCGCATGGTGCTCAGCGCGCCTCGGCGCCTCTGCCGCTCGGCTCCATCCCTCCGTCCGTCCGTGTGCGTGCGCCGGGAGTCGGCCGTTCATTCAAGTGGTCCTGACGGCGCGCCTCGCGGAGCTCAGACTCGGCGATAATGAGGGAGCCGTAGGGGGGTGGGCTGCGGAAGGGGGGGTGGCAGAAGGGGGTGGGTGGGTAGACACGCCAGCAGCCCGTACAGCAACACGGCTCGTCTCGATCGGAGCGGCGTGCGGGCTTCGGTTGAATCGGCGTCTCGGAGAAAAGAAACTACTGGCTGAGCGACACGCCTCTTTATGCGAAAGCCGGGGAAAAAAACTTCATCTGCTTTATAACCGCTAGGCTGGGAAGTGAGAGAGAGAGAGAGAGAGAGGGCGCTATAAAATACTCAGAAAGAAAGAAAGAAAGAAAGAAAGAAAGAAAGAAAGAAAGAAAGGCACGATAGATAGATAGATGTGAAAGGCACTGTATGATAGATAGATAGATAGATAGATAGATAGATAGATAGATAGATAGATAGATAGATAGATAGATAGATAGATAGATAGATAGATAGATAGTTGGATAGCATAGTTGGCTGGATTACATAGATAGATAGATAGATAGATGTGAAAGGCACTATATAATAGATAGATAGATAGATATGAAAGGCTTAGGTGGCATTTTAAAAGTGCAGAAGCTCCTTAGACTTTCGCAGCACAGTGCATTCATTGTCTTCACAGTGGAATCTCCGATGCTTGTTTTTTTTTTTTTTTTTTTTTTTTAAAGGCTTTACAGATGCTGAGAATTATTTCATTTAAAACAAATTTCAGAAGCTGCTATTAGTGTCTAACGAAATCCAAATTATAGACTGGCTGACTCAGGCGCTATGCTGTGTGCTTTTCCACAGAAGGCCATGACATGGAGTCACAGAGGTCATATTCACACTCCTGCTGTGCATTATGCTGTGTCCTCCAGATCAGGTGCCACATTGAATCACAAGACACGGGTTCAGCGCCCTCTGGTGACCCCATACATGACCTTCACCAAACAGGGCACACCCTGTGGAAGTGTAGAGACACCCGCCACGTGTCTGTAATATTTCGATGCTGCTGCATATTGAAAAGGGCGTCACCACCTGAAAGTGTTTCAGAAGCTTCTGACTGTTGGGCTACCACCAAGAGATGAAGTGCTGCAGCCTCACGAGTCTTGAACCCCAGCCTTGAATCGCATGCTCTCCCTGTGTCTGTGTCTCTCAATCCCAAAAGACCTTTACATGAATCGCTGATGATCAGTCTGTCTCCATGATGGGCCAATGTCCCATTCCAGAGTCACTTCTTACAGTGATAGGCATGATATAATATTTTTTTTATGATGCACCATCTGTTGAAATGACAAATGCAATGCATTTCATTCCTACAGATGTTTGTGAAGTGCCATCTAGTGGAATGACAGAGACACAGCAACATGACGGACACACAGACACTTATCGTTATATTGGGGTGAATTGTGTAATAAGAGATGGTGTTCACTAATAAGCAGTCTGCCCCCTAGTGGCTAAAGGGCTACTCCATCGGTGAGTCACGTCTGCCGTTTCTAAAGCGTTGTAAGGTGTTTTGTGTTGCTGTCACTTATTGTCTCGTGTTCTGAGTGCAGTGGAATTCTTACTTAATACTTCCATGTGCATCACCATTCCCAGCCAATCTCCTGATCAGTGAGTATAATTACGTGATGTCAGCACTATTGTTGTTTATTTATTACAATGAAGCTCATACTCTCATGTCTTCTCAGAACAAATGACAAAAAACAATACTCCAAAAATATATCAATAAGTAAAAAGTATAGATAACAACAGATAGATATAGTAAGGCAAACATTACAAGAGAGATTGTGAGGGGTTGGGGGTCTAAAGTGGGACCCCATTCAATATGCCAGGACTTGCACACATGCAGCCCAAGGTATCTGCCATCTGCACCCGAGACGCAGGCCTAGCGTCGACTTCCCCACTGAATCTGCCCAAAGTGCACAACTGTCAGAAGTCCTACAGGTGCGGTGTAAAGCCAAAATGGCTGCACAGATGGCTCCTTTCTCACTTCTCGCTAGCGGCTGCGCAAAGCAACAAATAGCTGTGGAGAGGGATGGCACTGACTGCATGAATGGCTAGCATCCTTCTCTCCGGAAAAAAAATAAACATGACACATTTGTTAGAAAATCCATCTCTACAGATTACAGCCGGCAGAGCAGGTGAATGATGACTCGTCCTGCCATAAGCGAACAAAGTTTAAAGTGGCATTTGTGGCATGAAAAGTCTGTTGGGGCCACTCAGACCTGGAAGAGAGAGAGGCTGTCAGCAGAGGCGGAGCCTGTGAAAGAGAGAGAGAGGGAGACTGTCGGAGGGGGTGGAGCTTGTGAGAGGGAGATAGAGAGAGAGAGAGAGAGAGAGAGAGAGATGCTGACAAAGGGGTGGAGCCTGTTTGAGTGAGTGAGAGAGAGAGAGAGAGAGATGCTGACAAAGGGGTGGAGCCTGTTTGAGTGAGTGAGAGAGAGAGAGAGAGATATGCTGTCAAAGGGGGTGGAGCCTGTTTGAGTGAGTGAAGAGAGAGAGAGAGAGTGAGAGAGATGCTGACAAAGGGAGCATAGCCAGGATGACAGAGAGATGTTGATAGAGGAGTTTGAACTTGGTGAGAGGGAGCAAGAGGCTGTTTAAAAGGAGTGGAGCCCAAGAGAGAGAGAGAGGCTGTTAGAGGGTCAGAGTCTGTGAGAGAGAGAGAGAGTGAGACTGTCAGAGGGGGTGGAGCTTGTGAGAGGGAGATAGAGAGAGATATGCTGTCAAAGGGGGTGGAGCCTGTTTGAGAGAGCGAGTGAGAGGCCGGTAGAGGGGCGGAGTCTGTGAGAGACACAGAGAGGCAATTGGAGGGGGCGGGGCCACCCTGAGAAGCCATGCACCGGACGCGTGTGAATGTGAGACAGACGATCAAGCCCTTTAGGAGAGACGCCAACAGGACTTGCTCCTCTGCTAAAATCACCAGGCCTGAGTGAGCGGCTGCCAGCAGTCTTGGGAAGGATCCTGGCTGGATTTGGCTGACACAGTCAGGTGAAGTGAGGGCAGTGAGGTGGGGTGAATGTGCAGGCAATGAAGACGGCAGAGCATCTCAGTGGAGCAGCGCAGAAAAGCCATGGAAGAGTGGAGCGGCGGCAGCGACATTGGAGGGCGGCTGAGGAAGGAGACGGTTTGCAGTATTAGCCTTGCATTAGGAGGGACGCTGTGATTGATAAACCAGTGGGTTTCAACCAGTGGAAGCCCCTAGGGGCAAGTAACAAAAAGGGGGGGCGCGAAGATGTGAAAAAAAGGAAACAAGAATCAAAAATATGAAAAAACATCTGTTGAAACCAAAATAAATTAACTTCATTCTGATACTAGAAAAATAAATATAGAGCTAGATAAATGTTGATAAAAGTTAAGTAGGTATAATAAAATATGCATCTACATTTCAAACAAATGTAAGGGGGAGCGCAATTAAAACTGTTATGAAAACTCGGGTTGAAAATACTTAAAGGTTGAGAAACGCTGTGATAAACCATTGGGCTAGCAGCACCATTGACGATAAAACCCGCCGTGGCTGCAGATTTTGATCCCAACTAATTCTTGCTGCCAGTGGACCCGAGCGTCTTTGCCTTCCCTTTACATGGCTTGAATTTAAAGATTCAGACACTCACCTACAATTGTCTGGAAGTTCTCTTGGTGTTGCCTCCATACATGTAACAAAATTTAAATTCAACATTTTATATCGAGCAGTGGTGAATATGATAGAGTGTAAAAAACACACAAATACATAAGACAATAATTTGACAGTGCTATGACGAGAAAAATGAGAGTGAAATGGGGGCAGATAACGTCCATGTGACCATGATGAGAAATAAACAGCACACGTAAAAATGAAACGGGTTACAGATTTGCAAAAATCAGCCACAAATTCTAACACGTCACCAGAAATGCAGAGCAATCACACACTGTGCAGAAATCGTTCCTCGGGTAGCAGACCCGTACATACACCGTGACAGCCGGATCTCCATTCTTGTAAATTGAAGGGTCGTCTCTTCACCTTTGCTTTTAGGTTTGCCACAAATCTTCATCTTTCCTCGGTTTTCGTGACATTGAGTTTGGCTGTGGCCACCCTGGTGTGCCAACTCCCGCTGACTCTGTAGGCACCGCCATTTCCACCACTCGCCCCATCAAATCATCTTTGCTCTGTTTGAGTTAAGACAGTTTGAATCCCACGACAGTCGACAGTCCTGCGCTCGTTTGGTTGCCGCGCACCTTTCATGTGCTCCTTCTGAACTCTTTGTACTTTTCAATATCACGTTGGCGATTACAGGAGGTCTGGTCGGCTCGATTGTTCCTCACTCCATTTCAAGGCATAAAGGATTTTGGGTCACACTGTATGGAGCAACATAGACTTCTGGATGTGACCCAAGCACACCAAGTGAAAATGATAAAGCGGGTGTCGGAGTGGAGAGACAGCCATCCAATTACGCTTAACACAAAGAAACCATCTGAGCACACAAGCACCGGCCGGCGTCACTTCGGATATTGGATTTAAAAATGAAACACCCCTTGGACAGGAGGGAGCCAACATCATCCATTCATTCAGAAAGGCTTGAGTGCTTCACCAGAAAGCTGTGTTTATTTATTTTTTTCATAATGGATTGAAAATTGAGCGACGTTCATCTCTTTGATCTGAGGGCGACATGACTGAGTTTGTGCCACGAGGGTCGCTTGAAAGGAAATGAGAATTTCTTCTGACCAAATGCTGTCCAGTCAACAGCAAAAGCTATAGAATGGCCATTCGGAGAGGTTCTGGAGTCTCACGGTGGCTCACTGGTGTACAGCACCAGCACTGGTACCACCACCATGTTGAGACACCTGTCCTGACACAATGTTTAGTTCTACCAGATCCAAGACCACCGTTTAAACACCAAGTCTATGCAGCGTCTGGGACAGCATGGTCCCCTATATTAGAGACTGGGACCGAGCGCCCCCTGGGGCAGGCTTTCCTAACCACCTGGGTTGCAGGTCGCCATTGTTGGGTCATGAGTGGCCATCTTTGTGTTGTAAGCACATAGGAAAAGCAGATCAAGCCGTTTAGGAAACTGACCTGTTTGGGGTATCCCACACCCCCAGGTCCCATCGAAGGGATCATTAGCGTTGTTTTGCACCCCTCGGCGGCCTTTGATAATTTCATTTTCCTTGTTGATGTGTTCAGTCAGACGGGTGTCCGGTTCCACAATTCAGGGGTCTTCACTGGGCCCCCAGTGGTGTATGTTATTGAAGCTCATCAACATTAGTAACATTTAAAACGTGAGATCACAAAATCTTTCATTTTCGTCCAGACTTGATTGCCCTTTCAGAACGTCAAATGCAATGTAATTTCATAAACATGCATAACAGGACGTGACCGAACAGAATAATCGCATTTCCATTTGTGTCTAATGAAATAATGTGCCATCTGAGAGGCTCTGTTTGTGATGCTAATCAGAAATGATTTGGTGTCCACCGCCTTATCTCATACCCATTATGTGAAGAATGACTGAAGGATGGGACAGAATGTTCTGCGAGAAAAGCGAAGGCCAGGCCCGCGCTGGACTCCTGTACGCCCCCTACAGTGGGCACCTGACTCCTATGTGTGAGTAAGACGGCCTTTTGTTGCCACCGGCTTCCTAATTAGAAGGCAGTCCTTGCTGATAATGAGACTTGATATTTAACTTGTTAGGACTTTCATTCATCCAAGACACATTTTAATTACTTTGTAGATTTTCCTTTTCTGAGAACCTTATCCTCATGTCCTGTGGACCGGAACAGATTTGCACTTCACTGTCCTCCATTTTCTCTCTCATGTATTTCTAAACATTTCAGTAACACAGGAACTGCACTTTATGATGCACATTGACTGTTGTAAATGGAACCAAGTTAGCAGGAGAGGTGTTGACGTCTTTGTTATTTGCGTTTCATTATTAACTGGGAAGGACAAAACAAATAAAGCCCAACGACCCGCCACTTAACACTAAGACAGGCAGTTAAGGGTAGTTAATCGTAACAAGTGAGTGAACTGACTTTAAGCCCAAAAGAAACGTATTGTTTCAGCAGCAAATAATTGATTTCTAATTAGGCTACTGGGGCCCCCCAGGACTGTGACTGAAGACCCCTGTCTCATAGGGTCGGGGCTGTCCCATGTTCAGAGTACAGTGAATGTGTACATCGAGATGTGTCTCCAGCAGCACGATCACTGAGTGGACCCACCTAACCTTGAAACCTTTTGTCTTCCTTACCTCAAAATGTCCATCTTCCCGTCCTGGAATAACGTTTGCCGTAACTTAGCAGCGTAACGAAAAGCCGACATGCATCTCATTCTACTCACATTACAAGCAACTGCTGTATACCTATGGTCTCCTGAGTGCAAAATACGTTTTGTTTGTAGAACTCAGCCATTCATTTTCCACTTCTTATCCGCGTCCAGGCCACAAGGGCAGCAGTCTGAGAAACGAGGCCCAGACATCCATTTCTTCCCTGAACACCACTCCAGTGAGACACCATGGCATTCCCAGGCCAGCTGAGTGACATAATCTCTCCGGCAAGTCCAGGGTCTGCCCCAAGGTCTCCTCCATGTTGGACATGCCCGAGATACGTCCCCAGGGAGGCATCCTGATCCGACGGGCTGCTTTTGATGTGGAGGAGCTGTTTGTATCGTTTAGTTTTTATGACCATCAAGGAACAGGTAAGGGCAGTTAGGTTAGGGTTAGGGTGACGGACCTCCTGTGTAAACACAGTAGCTGTTAGGATCTCCAACTCTCATACGCTTTTTTTGTAAATTCCTGTGCGGTCCTTCAATGTACTGCACGTCCGGATTACACGATTTAGAGACTCAGGGAATTCCAATTTGGGGGTTTCGTTCTGTCTACAGTCTATTCTGAATAAGTTCATTATTTAATCACCTTCTACCACAAAGCTGTTTCGTTTCCCATTTAGGCACCGTTTCTGCCATTTCCTGGAGAATCTTTCCCAGAACTCCCTGGGTTGCGTTCATTTGTGATGATACAAAGATCAGCCCAGAGGTTTCTGGCGTATCCGATTACCTTTATTTAGTCCTTTCTCGTTTTTCGAATCCCATTATATTTGACTCTGAATTTTTCGATTACGCTAACGACAGATCTCCTTGTCTCCAGGCTTTGACCCTTGGCCAGTTTTTTGTCTTTCAATTCTCCTGATCATTTTCATTTAATTTTTACTGTGTCGCGTGAGTCAGCATAGCAACATGTTAAGTTTTGGTGCGTCTTTGTGTACAAAACACGCCACATGCCACATTTTTTAGAAACACCACAGTCATGTGAACGAAACCCTTAAACTGGGTTTAGCTTTTCTGCATTATGCAGTGTCAATGAAGCTTTCATGAGGGATATTCATTGTTTTCCACCACCACAAAAGCTAATTTTGGAGAAATTTAAGGTTGCGAATTCACAAATTTAGCATCGACTTCATAAAACCGTACTGAAAATGAAACTCGGCTGCGCCACTCTTCGCTATTCATCAGAGTGTCCCAGGTAGAAATACGTAAATGTGGCATTTGTGATAAACTGGCGTCCCATCGGCTGTGCATCATGTTCAGTGCCTGAGGCCCCCATTATTGCACTTAATGCGTTAAGAACAAATGGAGCTTTTGTGTAAAAGTAATAATTTCCCATATATACTGCCCTTGTTGTTTCAATATTTTAGAGTGCTGACTGCAGGGACTTTAGTGCTTAGACATTGTTTTTGTTTTTTACTTCCTTGAATTCAGTTTATTGTTATATAGAGCACAGCCCATTGATAAATGAATCGCATCCATAAATTGCTGAGTAAAGAAGAATAAATACTTAAATACTTACTTGTGATATCTGCACAAACCACCGAGGGTTTACGTTACGTACTGTAAAATAAATCAGATGAGAAAAGGCAGTTGGGGTTATTCAGTGCCACGTGGCAGAAAAAAAGCAAAGAATTAAAGAGCTGAACTAAGAACATTGATGGTTTCTTGCTACTGTGCCTTTGTCACTCACAGGTCCCAAACAAAGAGGAGACTTTGAGACCAGGGAACTAAATGAATGTCCCCGGTGTTAATAAAGAGGTTAAACGTTTGTTGACCCCAACTCCATTCCATGGTGTCCCCTTAAAAAGATTCCCCATCAGGCCCACCGATTTCCCACTAAAAGAATGCTGGAATCTCCTCCCAGTGGTTCTGTTGTCCGGCTTTCTCCTAATTCCTCCGTGGTGGCTCTGACTCTGACGTTCAAATTCTTTCCTGCGGGATGCTTCCTCTGGAAGGTTTTTGTTTCTTTCCCCGATTCTCAAACATGCTGTTAACTTGATTGAAGTGCCCAGATTTCCCCCTGTGTTCATGAGGGTCTGCCGTGAACTCATTGTTAGTCCGGAGCCCTGTGACCCTGACTAGAATTAATTGCTCCCAGCAATGATGGATGAACAAATGGACACAATCAATGGGTTCAATTACTCAAGGGAAGTCAGGAGTGACATGAGACGGGTCTGTGGTCAACCTCATTACGTGTCATCCTGAAGTGACTGTTTTCCAGCAGCCCATACAAATGTGTCTTTCAGAAATCTTAAATAGGACACGTGGCACCAACTTCAGCTCAGCTGACTTCAATAAACAGACTCAATTAGTGGCCACTAACATCACGGCTCTGACAAAAAGTCTGTGAAGTGTTCATGATGGCAGCCTGGTATCAAACGAGTCTCTGTGGTGATCCACAGGGGGCGATGTCTATTTGCCCGAAGCCCTACAAACTGCCCAGTCCCCAGAGATTTCCCCAGATTGGGTAGGATCACATTGGCAAAAGGTGAGTAGAAAGACAAAGGGCTGTGCACAATGGAAATCTGGACTCTCTCTGATTTAAGTAAGACCCCCAGCCACGGCCTTCCTGATCCTACCTCACCGTCTAACTCTTTCTTTGTCGTAGTCCTCGATCTCCTTCTACACCCACAACACCAAGCTTGCCTACCTGTGCAATCAGAGATTCTTTTACAGGACGACCCAAGAACACTTCCAGGACCACGTTCAGCTGACCATCATGTGGCTGCAGGTCATCCTTCTCCCATCAGTCCTCTAATTAAAGGGCCGTGTGGCCAGACTGCTGGACTCTAATGGTCCTCCAGCGGCCCCACATATTCAACATTTACTGGACATTCGACCCCTGCATGTCTTCACACATTTTCTTCAATTTGCTTCCTACATCCACGTGCAAAAAGAGTTCTCATAAACTTTTAAAAATCTGTGTTCATTAAACATTGCAAATCTATAAAACTAATGTGTATTTAAATGGATCTGAAAGATTTATTTTATTTATGACTGTTCTGATGTATAAAGACAAGGAATATTAAATATTAAAGCACCAACGCCTGCTGTCGGCGTCTCCCAAGTTTTAAAGTGACGCCCGTGTGACTTCCTTTACGCTCAACAGACTCCTGGGTTTGCAGAGCAGAAGCACAGAGCAGCGCGGGTCACTTGAGGGGTCGTTTGTGTCAGGTGGGCTCATCTGCCCGCTCGTGTCCCTGTGACCTTTCTAATGGTGGTGGTGCTGAAGCGTTCATGTGGTCACACTTCTGTGGTCTCAGTAGCCCAGACCCCCTTTATCTCACGGCAGTCTTAATCGGTTTCTGTTGTGATTGCCATTTTCCTTTTCATTTTTATTAGACTTTCAGTGCTTTTCTAGGATGAGGAATGGAGTCCTTTCTGGGTTTTTTAATTCAACAGATTCGTTTTGGACTTAATTTTATATCTCAAAAGTTTAGAACAGTTTTACATTTTTCCCCATTATTTTGTTTAGTCTTGGGTGATGCCCATTTAGATCTATAGCATTCCTGTTGCTATGGTAACAACAGGAGTAGACAACCCCTGACATCATCGGGTCACCATGTGCGATCCGGAATCATCCGAGATTTGGTTTAAAAGAACGTCACAAACTTAATATTTGTTGTTCTTCTCTTGAGCTCCTGTAAAGTTTACATTTAATCAAGTACATCTCCATCCATCCATCCAGTATCCAACACAATAAATCTTAACTACAGGCTCATAGGGGTCTGCTGGAGCCAATCCCAGCCAACACAGGGCACAAGGCAGGAAACAAACCCTGCGCCAGGGCGCCTGCCCACCGTAGGGCACACACACGGGACAATTTAGGATGGCCAATGCACCTAATCTGCATGTGTTTGGACTGTGGGAGGAAATCCACGCAGATACGGGGAGAACATGCAAACTCCATGCAGGGAGGACCCAAGAAGTGAACCCGGGTCTCCTAACTGTGAGGCAGCCACCGTGCCATCCTCAAGTACGTCTCATCTCGTCTAATCTAATTTTAGGTTGTGTTTCCTGGTTCTCGAGGTTCAGCTTTGTTATTGAGAATGTTGACTGTTAGTTAGCATTTAGGGTCTGATGGCACATCACTTTGCCCTTCTGGTTATGGTCTGGGTACAAACTTCTGACCACGTCTTATTCTTCTGGCCCTGTCTCATTAAAATCTCTGTTTTTTAAAACAGGACTATTTGTAACCCACCCAAAATGTTTTTGATTGTTATTTTTATTTGATCTCATCTGTTTTGTTAGGTCAATTAGTCTGGCAATGTGGCTTAGTTGCCAAGGCTTTGGACTTCAAACCCTGAGGTTGCAGATTCAAATCCCACTACTGACACCACTGTGTGCCCATAAGAAAGTCATTTCACCTCCCTGTGCTTCAACTGGAAAAAGAGCTGATTGTTGTAAGTCGCCTTGGATCAAGGGGTCAGCCATGTCTAAAGAATCTTTCATTGAGACCCAAGTGAAACATTACAAGCATAGTGATGTCCTCCATTACACTGCTGAGCACCTCCAGTGGACAGAAGTCGTGAGGTCTTTGGCAGGTTCTGCTAAATCACTCTTGTTGTGGTGCCACACAGAGGACCGCCAGGCAGTTAACTTTGGTAACATGTGGGCATTAAAACGTGATATTTGTCTTTGTTCATTACATTTCTGTTTCCACAAACAAAGTAAAAGTAAACCCAAAGAAAAATGAATTTGAGCCTCATCCCTGGATTGGGATCATTAGGTGGTTGAAAGAAAATGGCTTATTAATAAGAACCACGAGTCAACAAGTCTGCAAATTTAAAATCTAACAAGAACAGAGACCTGAAAACAGAGCTAATCAGCGGAGCCAAACAACACAAGCCAAGAGAATGAGAGAAAGCGAGTCTGAGGCCTGACAGGCCCGGAAATAGGCCTTTGTGAGGGGAGGGCCCGGCCCCTTAGGCTCAACGTACAAACTAACAGTTAAATGACATCATTAAAGGACATTAAAGGTTTACAAAATGATTGAAAATAATAATAATAATAATAATAATAATAATAATAATAATAATAATGAAATTAACAAAAACATTTTCCCTAACAAAATAAATAAAAAAATTACAAAAAAAAATAAATTAACCCTTTCGGCCCTGACATCCTAGTACTAGTACATACATATGTAGCCGTGTTTGTTAAGCACAGGTATGTTTGGAGCTGTTGGAACAGGGTGTGCTACTATTAGCACAGACTGGAGAGACTGGAATACAGTCCGTGAAAGTATCAAAGTATTTGGCAGCTATTGTATACTAATAGTGATCATTTTTTGATTTTTCATTTTTGAGCTTCCTAGACATCCCAAAGTTAGAATATCTCCCAAAATTATTTTTCCCATAAAAACAGAAAATCCAGGACCGAAAGGGTTAAAAAAGACACCAAGGCCCTGGCTGATTAATGTTACGTAAGGGTCTGAATTTAAGTGTAATAAGATGCTGCAGATGTTCTAGTAGACGGTGTTGGCGAGCGCCCTCTTCTACGCGCTGGTGTGCTGGGGAGGCAGCATAAAGAAGATGGACAAACTGGTGAGGAAGGCAGGCAGACTCGATTGTGGGCACGGAGCTGGACAGTTTGACATCTGTGGCAGAGCGACGGGCGCTGAGCAGACAGACTCCTGTCAATCATGGAGAATCCACTGAACAGGATCATCTCCAGACAGAGGAGCAGCTTCAGCCACAGACTGAGGAGACCCCACACTATGTGACTCTTCAGTTCCACCCGGGGGAATAAATGCTAATATTACTCAAAGTTATTGTCTGTTTTTAAATGCATTTTTATTACTCTTTAATTTAATATTGTTTTTTGTATCAGTAGACTGCTGCTGGATTATGTGAATTTCCCCTTGGGATTAATAAATCTATCTATCTATCTATCTATCTATCTATCTATCTATCTATCTATCTATCTATCTATCTATCTATCTATCTATCTATCTATCTGTTTAATATTTTCCTTTATTAATGCTGAATTATTACCTTTCTTATTTGTATGTGTTTTTCATTAAACCTTTACTGATGTGTTGATTTTGTAAATGTTATTGTCGATCTGATCCATTATTTTTCATATGTCTATGTATCTTCTGTTACGTTTGTCCCTTTAAAGGCACTGCTGTTCCTTGCGCTTTGTGGGTGGAGCCCGGGAGGCGGGGCCATCCTGACATCACCACTCCTGAGTCCCTCCCACTGGCTATTTAAAGTCAGAGCAGAGAAGGCTCAGACCAGAAGATCATTGCGTTTATTGGAGTTCTGCAAGTTTTGCTGTTTTCTTTGACTTCTTTTCATTTTGCTAACTTCTTGTTTTTGTTTAACAATTATGGCTTCTGGATTGTATCTTGACACTTATCTGTGTAGGATTGCCACTTAAACAACTCTTTTTTACATCTTTTTGCTCTATTTTTCTGTCTTGTTAAATAAATCCTAATTTGTAAAGATTGCTTGCTGTCCTTTTTGTGCAAAGCCAGAGGTTTAAGGTCTCCTCCTCCTTTGGGGACTTTTTACTTTATCGTGGGACTGTCCAAGTTATTTGGCTGGCTCTCCTTGTTTGGGACCTGCTAGGCCGATCACCAGTAGTTAGTAGAGAGGAGTAGATGAGTTTTGGGTGAGACTCCTTGGGAAGACCTGCCTTCTTGGTCCTTTTAACACTCATTTGAGTACATCTAAGACTCCATCTCATAACGGTCATCAGGTGAGGTCATGTCCTCGTGTCTGCCTTTCCTCAGTGATAGAGCAGCCATATTTTTGACAAGTCCTTGGCTCTCTTGACTTTATTTAGAATCCAGAGAGATGCTTTTTTGGTTCAGTCCTTGTGCACCTTCTTAAATCCACATATGCATTCATATTAGCAAGTTTCTGGTTAAATAATAATAATCAAAGCACTTTTCAAGCTGGCAGTTTTTACTCAAAGCATATTGGTAATTTGAGCTGTTTCGTGAACGCGTCCTTCCCTGTGCTTCAGCTGTACAGTTGAACAGGTCAAGAGGAAATTTATAAAGTGATGCTCAGGCAGAGCAACGCTTCCTTTCCCTCGATAAACAGTGCAGCCTCTGAACACAAGTCAGTATAAATAAGAGGGTGAGGTCTGCAAAACATTCATGCAGATGCGGAGGACCTTGAAGGGCTGAAAGCATATGGCGTTTCCTCAGGAGAAAATATGCACATTTAAAGAGTGCCACAGTGGTCGGGCGATTTACGCAGACCCCCTTACACCTGCGCTACGGCGGGCGTGCAGAAGTCTGGAAGTCATTACGAAGTGCGCTCCACGCTGTGTGGTCATTTCTATATTTAGACTCCAAACTCATTTCTGCTTCACGGTCATCCTGCTTTTGATCTAATTTATTACAAATTAGCCTGGCTGATGTGAATGATATGAACGCCATTGTTTGAGTTATTAATAATTTATCGGAAAATTAAAATTCATAAAGGACCATCACTGCTTCTGCATAATAACTGATTAAAAACAAAGGCCCATTCAATGAAATCTTTCTTATGTTGAAGCACTACATCAGGATGTGGCCCTGTCGTCAACCCTTAACACTCAGATCAACACACAGGAAACGGGACAAGACAGTGTTGGGGTCTCCTTGAGTACCCCGTCTATGCTATGAACATCCAGACACACAAGAAATTCAATAAAGTGTGTGACCATCAAACAGGCGGCACTCCGATGTCTTCTGATTTAGGGGCTTCGGTGGCTTAGCGTGGCTCCATAATAAAGGCCGACTTCCAGCCGCTTGTTTTCACGTATAGTGACAGGACCGGAAGGGGCGGGACTTCAGGGGGGTCCAGAAGTGAGGTTATTGGTCTCCTGTAGGCTCCTCCTCCACTCCTGAGATCAGTGCCTGTGCTTCAGCAAACCTGACCCCGGTTTGCATGGGGACCCCAAGACAGTCAGTCACTGTGAGCTTGACATTCAAAGGAGGTCCTCCATAACTAATAAAGTTTCTCAAATTCTAACGGGATTACTTTACTCGTCCCTTCTTGGGATCCCATTGACTTTACTCTCTAAACGCAAAGACAAACCTTTGGACTTTCCAAATGATGACACTCACATGTCCTTTCAGGATTTCAACAAGGAAGAAATAACCAATAAACTGACCACAAATTGAGCAGCTAAACAAGCAAAGAGACATCAGGACTGGGCCATTGCAAAGAGACGAACCAGCAAGTGGAGGCCAAACAGAGATCTCAATAATTCAAAATACTGCAAAACTGACTTGATTACCTGGACACTTGCAAACAGTACAACAGACGAGAGCCAACGAGAAGACTTAATTATCGGCGGGCTGTGCTCCCCACCCTGGGGCAGCCGTCCAGTATATGAGGGAGAGGAGAGTCGTGATGTCTCAGAGCTCTGTGAGCCATCATAAAGGCGACTCTGCCATGGCGTAGTTCACTAGCATTCAACATGAAGATTCAGTTACTTTACTTGTATTCAGACTTCTCCGTATTATATGGGAATGCTAAAGAGATGTCATGAAAAAGCCAAAATCTAGAAATTTAAATGCCAGCATGTGTAATGATGGAGCAGCACACTAAATGGCAAAAGGCTTCAAGAAATAACAACAACATTTATTTCTTGAGCACATTTTCATACAAATAATGAGCTCAAAGTGCTTTAAATGATGAAGAAAGAGAAAAAAGGACAAGGTAAGAATAAGAATAAGACAACGCTCATTAACAGAGAATAAAAGGAAGGTCCGAGGGCCAGGGAGGAAAGAAAAAACAGAAAAATCCAGATGGCTGGAGAAGAAATAAAATCTGCAGGGGGTCCGAGGCCACAAGACCACCCAGCCCCATCTAGGCATTCTACCTAACATCAATGATCAGTCCTCATTGTATTCAGGGTTCTCATGGAAGGACTTGATGATGATGGTACTGTGGACTTCTGGCCTTTAATCCATTAATGTAGGACACCCGTGAAACACACCGGGGTCCCTCTCGAGCCCACCCAAAAAAAAACTTCACTATAGACAGCCTGACCTGCCAACTCCACCGGCAGGCTTCAGGCATGAACAGGCCCCGAAAATGAGGAGCAGGCCTATAAAGTTCAAATTACTAAAAATGTCCCAAAAATGATCAGATTCCCTGTTAAGGAAAAAGAAAACTGTAAAAAATACAACTTGAGAAACAAAGTCCATGAACAATCTTTATAAAATAAGAATTGATTGATATAAACAAAATGAAAAGAATAGAAAATGAGAAAAAGGCAAAAGGATTTGCTTAAAAGGCAATCCAAAGATGACAAATCTAAATCTATAAAACCAGAGTGAAATCCAAGAATAAAAGCAACAACTCATTTATTTACTTATTTGGCTGACGTCTTTATTCAAGGTGACTTACAACATTTTAGGATACAGTTGGTTCCATTTGTTTTGGTTTTCCAATCAGAGCACAGGCAGGTCATGTGACTTACTCATTCACCGTCACACAGCATCAGGATTTGAACCCCCAAAGCCTTAACCACCACACGGCTCTGTTTGCAAGAAGCGGACAATTCAAGAAGCCACAAAAGTCGATCAATACTCCTGGAGAACACGGCCGACTCCACATGATGACACTCAGCTCGGGGGCGGTCCTTCAGAGGTGACATCACGGCGGGCCTGTCGCCTGAAGCTCCACCCACTAAACATAAAGAGCAGCAAAGAACAGGGCGCAATACATAGATACGAAATCAGAAGCAAATAGAACAATATTGATAAATACGATAAGCATATCTATCTATCTTGTCCTGCCAACGACGCTATCTATCTATCTATCTATCTATCTATCTATCTATCTATCTATCTATCTATCTATCTATCTATCTATCTATCTATCTAATCTGCCAATCTATCTATCTATCTATCTATCTATCTATCTATCTATCTATCTATCTATCTATCTATCTATCTATCTATCTATCTATCTATAATGTAATATTCTACTCCTTATGCAAATATCCATTTTGTGGTTTCTTACTATCGATCGTCCATTTCTCTCTACCGTCTTTGTCCAATTCAGGATCACAAAGGGTCAGCATCGGGATCAAGGCAGGATCCAGCCCTGGGTGGCACGTTAATCCTTCGTATGGTACACTCACTTACTCACCCACTCACCCGCTACTGGCACAGTTTAAGGCTGCCAATTCACCCAAGCTTAACCTATACAGTAGATCTTGAGTCCATTCTTGTGAAGTGGACAAATGAGGTTCCCTGAAGGTTGCCCTGCTTAATAAAGCCACGCCGAATCACAGAAACTCAAAAAGTCAACAGAAATGCGTTGTGAAAACAGTCTGAACATTGCGTACAAATTATAAGAGGAAGACAATTAGTTTTTGTCATGCTTAATCACATCACCTCACTGCCATCGCTTTTAATTGCACTTCTGGCAACTGTAGAAATCAGCAACGCATTACGATTTCATCTGACTAGGAACAAAGGGAGAAACAAAGAAGCATCTAGAAGCTGAAACAAACTTATGCTAATAAAATGCTTTGAGATGACTTCTGTTCATATCTTGTGAATATGTGATCAACAATAAAGATTTAGATGTTTCGTCCGATATGCAGATCTGTGGTCCCCAGTCCCAGAGGTCCCACTGGTCTCCGTGTTAACGTCAGGGCTGAAGATCCACTCTTCTGTTAAAGCTGTGATGTCATTATGTTCCTTGTGTTTTGGGGGCAGACCGCTAAGAGGCGGGACTCCCGTGTCTATCAGTACTAGGCACCGCCCACAGTCCATAAAAGAAGGCCGGGCAGTGAGTGCCGTGCAGCTCATTGGAATGGACTCTGCTGAGGTTTGGTGGTCTTATTGTAAGTTTTGGAGATCCTTTGATTTTCATCCGAGGCTTTCACCTTTCTCAGCTCTGTTCATTGGACTCTTCTTATTGGATTTTGTTTTTGGGACATTGTTGCTTAGGATTGCCTTTTAGGTAACTCCTTTTGCTCTTTTCTTGTTTTCTCTTTGATTTGTAAATGAATACTCTCTTTTATAACGTTCTCATGGGACTTGTCTCATTACCAGCCGCTGAGTCTCCATGGTTCTTCTTCTGGTGATGCAAATTTTGAGATACTGAGGCTTTCTTGTGGTTTTGGAACATTAAAAGCCTGTCCTCCATTTTGAGGCCTAGACAAGCCTCCCATTTGCCTATTGTCAGTCAGGATACCTGGGAGTGGGAATTATCGGGGCAGGCTAGTGGGGAGTCCAGCCTGCTTTTCGGCTCTTGCCATTCTTGTGTGTGTGAACACAACACCACCAAATGAAGTCGAGTCACCATCACAGATTATGGGTGGGATTTCCTCCAGAGAGACATGAAACAGAAAAGGGTGAAAACTGGGAAGTCAATATGTGTCAAAAGAACAAAGTCAAAGAGCGAGATGAAAACTGAGGTGAGAAGGCGGAAATGAAAGTCAGGCACCTGAGAGATCAATTCAGAAAGCAAAAAGACAGGCTAAGAAAGGTTTGGGTCATTCGGAGCTCAGTTGAAGACGCCTCGAAGTGGATGGCTATTTAAACCCACGGTTCCAACTGCCAGCAGGTGACGGACCCGGGTGCCACACCCTCCAGTGGCAGTAAAGGTTACCCTGGCAACTGTGCGGTCAAGGCACACAAGATGGCCGTAAGAAGAAATCACATTCTAAAATACAGCGCCCTCTAAGGGCGGCAGCAGGAGACATGTTAGCGAGTGTGCTAGACCCTCTGTTACAGCACTCCGCATGAGGCAGTCGCGGGCCCTCTTCGTATGGCGGACACTGTCAGACTCTCTAGTGGTCTCATATATTTTCAGATCTGAAATCTCACTTAACGTTAACCAACCAAGACAGTTGAAGTTTGCTGAAAAGAAGAAGAACAAAATGAGAAATGAGGCAAAACTACAAAGAAAGAACAACGAGAGTCTCTCTTTTATTCACTCCTCGTCCATAAAAGAGCATTCATTTAAAATGCCGAAACAGAAGTATATGTTGAGGTTATGAAATAATTCAAACCAGACAGACTCTTAATAAGCGCACAGTAATGGCTTATTAGTCGTAATTAGTTTAACTCCAAGTTGACAGCTTAATCAGCTTGGATCAAAACAAAATGTAATTTAAATGCTGACTTCCCCAAAAAAACTTTCTGTTTTCCGACTTCACGTGATGCCTGTCAAGACCGATCAGGATTTTAGGGGACGCCGGGCACCGAAACTCTCATTCCACTGTCAGAATGAAGTGATTTACGAAGATGAAACGCTGCGTTACACAATCACCATGTTTTATTCATCAAAAATACAAGAGGAGTTCGAAAGACCAAAACAAGAAGACTAATAACTGGGGGTCTGAGACCCCGTAACTGAGCACTGTCAGGGTACAGGCCTGGGTGGGGTTAGAGGTAGGGAGTTACATGAGACCACCATTACCATTAAGTTACATGAGCCCACCAGCTCATCACAGCACCACGTGTGATGAGGGAGGGAAGGCGAAACAGAAAGCTCCACAAGAAGACCCTCAAAAGGGGGACACTTTTATGAACTGTAGCAGCATCCCTAGAGGGTTTTTTAATTTCCTCCGGCATCCATTTACCTGTGTTCTTGTCTGGTGGGTGATGTGATCACAGCATTTGTTCATTAAGATGGACATTCTGGGAAACTGGGAAACCTGTGGCATCAAAAATCAGAACCAATGAACCAAACATCGAAATACAAGAAAATCTATCGAAAAAGTAGAATGCTAAAGTCTTAGGAGGAGTTTCCACCATCTTGGACTTCACAAATCATGACTAGTAACCATTGCTGTGCTGGCGTCACAAAACACGACTTCCAGGCCACAAAATGGCCGTGACAATAAAAAATTTTAAGGCGAGGCGGTGAAATATAAAATATAACCATAATAAAATTTAGTAAGCCTCTGAACAAAACACAAATAAAGCTGCAATTACTGAGGTACAGAAAAATATAATGTTTGTAATGTTTGTGTAACAGAGAGAGGAGCCGAAGTGAGGACTCGTATGGCAAAGAGGAGAAGAAGAAGAACCTCGAGCACTGGAGGAGTGAGGCTGGATGTAGGATGGAATTGTTGTGATGAGTCATTTTCTTTTAGGTTTCCTGCCTTCTTGACGGTTCTTGGGTACGTTTTACGTGGATTACAGGGTCTGGAATACGAGTCTGGTAAAATCTGCAGTGGTTAAAAAGTTTTAGAACGTCTTATCACAGCACCATTATGTTGGTTTGTTGGGCGCAACCTTTTGTTGAGTTAGCGTTGGTCATTGTCACGGTGATCCATCCCAATAGTCCTGATTATTTGGAGCATCGGCACAAAGTTCACCATTCAAGGTTCCCAATATTAGGATTCTCGTTCTGAGTTCATGTAGATCTTTTTCCTGACTGACTTATTGGGTTTCTTGGTCAAATATTATGTTCCTGGCTTTAGATTTTGATTTTTGGATTAGCATTCTGATTTTTATGGTGGGTCGGCTGTCATTATGGTGTTGTTTCCTCTGCCTGCCTTTGACCACATTCGCTGAGTATTGCGATTTTCTGTAATATCTGCTAAAGTTCTTCACTTTTTGTTACTGTTTCTGGAGTATTTTTGAAGACTTTAATGTGGATCTCGTTTGCCTTGGATTGACTATTTAGATTCTGATTATTTTTCTTGCTTCTGTGTTCTCCTCATCCTGGGACTTGTGGATTTCTAGTTGTGTCAAGAGTTTGGGGCGCTCCTACAACCCCTGGTGGCTGCTTCATGGGGGCAAGGGGAGAATGTGAGAAGAACCAAGCAGACCTTTTGGACTGAACTCTTTAACTTTAGGTGGCTCTGAGGGCACTAAGCCTAAAATACATGCTGGACAATGGGAATGTAGTCCATAGAAACAGACAAGGCTCAAACCAGGAGGTCTGAACATCAAGGACAACAAAAATCCTAAATCAAATCAAAAGTCAAAGATTCCGCTGTTGTATCAGGAAATGCTAATCAACTGCACATCAAGTTTTGAAGATAGATAGATAGATAGATAGATAGATAGATAGATAGATAGATAGATAGATAGATAGATAGATAGATAGATAGATAGATAGATAGATAAGATAGATAGATAGAAATAGGCAGATATAGATAGATAGATAGATAGATAGATAGATAGATAGATAGATAGATAGATAGATAGATAGATAGATAGATAGATAGATAGATAGATAGATAGATAGATAGATAGATAGCGTAGTTGGCAAGATAAGATAAGATGTGTTCCTGTGTCTATTATAAGTCACTGGGGTGAAGACGGCTTTGAGCCAAGGAGACATTAAAGAGAGCGACATTAGCTTCTCCTACAAACTGTGGTGTGGAGGTGTCATGGAGGGGATGACTGCGCCCCTCTTCCATTTTTGGGGTCCGTGCTGTAAAGCCGCTGGCCTTCTAGTTCAGTCTATTCGGGTGTCTGGAGTTGTGCAGCACACTGTTCACAATGGGCTGGTGAAGCTTCCATCTGCCCGTTCAAAGGGCACCACGACAGACATAAATGGAATCAGAGCGTCGTTCACTTTGTTATCGAGTGATTACCTTTTTTGCTTTCACTTTTTCTGGTGGCAGCAGAGCTGCAGTTCCCCATCACAGTGGAGACAAATGCATGCATGCAGGTTCTGAGAAGAGATGGAAATGAGATCACAGTTGCTGCTAAAGCCATGATGTCTGGCAAACATGTGAGTCAGGATATTGATGAATATTAATAGGACAGAAATAGAACAAGACAGCAGGAAAATGAGCCGAGAATAGCAGTGGTTACCACAGCAGAATATCTCAATGAAAGTGATGCCCTAAACTCAACTCCATAAGTGGATGGCCTGGCTGTCCCGGTACAAGGAGACCCGAGTTCACCTCCTATCTGCAGGCAGTCTGCATGTTCTCTTGTCCTGAGCCATGACAGCAGAAACAGGCATGC
Source organism: Polypterus senegalus (assembly GCF_016835505.1). Lineage (NCBI taxonomy): Eukaryota > Metazoa > Chordata > Cladistia > Polypteriformes > Polypteridae > Polypterus > Polypterus senegalus. Next base: position 103,227,374 of record NC_053169.1, on the reverse strand, counting down.
TGGATTTATGGCACCCACTGCCCAGGCGAAGTGCGGACTGACAAATTCTTTCTTAGTAGCACACTGCATGGGCCTGACCAACGTTCAGCCGCAGGAGACCTTGTGCTCTTAAATTAAATGGCTGATTGATTCACTTCTGTTCAATTCAGATTTTATTATCCCATGGAGGAAATCTACATTATCAAATAATAAGTGAGCCATCTCATCAAAACACCAGCAGTTAAAGAGCATGGCAATGACCGTGTGCACCAATGGCAGAAGAGCAAACCGTTTAAATTAAAAAATAAAAATAAGCAATCATCAGTAATGAGGTCTACAGGGACCACCAGTGAAACCTCTGCATGGAAGATTTACGAGTGTCTAAATGAAAGAGCATTTGAGTCGGTAGCTTTTTATCCTTTGCGTCTTTAACCTTTGACCCCGCAGCTGGAGGTGCTAAGAGGCTGCACTTTGTTTTCTGCACTATTAGTGTGTTGAATTCTCTGTTAGGTCCAGCTGTCAGTTTGTTCAAATGTTGATTGAATGGACGCCGGCCGTGTCGACGAAGCCCTTCAGGGTGGCCCGTTGGTGCTGCCGGGCCTGACGTAAGGTTTGGGGGGTCATAACAGATCGAGATTTGTTTCTCTGGCACCTCCTGACTTGCCGGTACAATAATAACCCACATTTGGTGTTTTGGTCGCCTCGTCCTGAAGTCTAGTTATGTGAGACTGCGGGTTTTTGAGGTATTTTTGACCCAAAGCCTCCCTATTTTTAGGCCATTTTTGGACCTTATTTTGTGCAGAAACTCGATTGGCGTCCTCATCAGAAATGACCAGAAGGACTTGAAGGTGCGCAGGTCACATCAACCAACGCCCCAATGGGGTATGAGGGTTCAACACGAGGCCTTTTTAGTAATACAGGCATGTGGCGGAGTGGTGACCATATATTTAAAATGTGACTCGTCCCCGGTGGTCACCTCTAAGAGCCTCTCCCTGAAGGTGACAAATGAGACATCTCAATCATAAGCATGTAGGGTGTGAGGTTATTTTTGTCTTTTGATCCTCTACAAACCCCTCCGTGGACCTCCATCAGAGGGAGACAAATGTCAGATTTCTATCAAGAACTTTTAGACTGTAAACATTTCCATTGAAGCGCACGCTTGAATATTTCACATAATCGATTCTCCTTTATTTGTCTCATCTCTTATGAACACCCCAAATTCGGGGGGCTTACGCAAATTCCGACTTTTTGTTCTTTGGCTCCCCTGCGTCCTTCCCCGGTGCGGTTCACACATTGCTATTTATAGCTGCTTTTGCTATTGTAGTTGCTCGGCTTTAGTCACATTGTGTGTTCTGCACCCTGCTCATCAAAGCTTAAGCGTGTTTGTCTAAAATGCAGTGTTCACGTGAATGCACTTCATCCGCCATCATGTACATGGAAATGTAGCGTGAGAACGATCAGCGCGGGCTAATTTAGCGTGAATTGGGAACCAGCGGAGATTCTCAAGAAAGCAGCCGAGTCATCAAAGCCGACTGAACAAACAGTCCCGGCGTGAACCCCGCTGGAGCGGCTTTGGGGGGGCCGCATGCACACGTCGTTATCTAGTTCAGTGAGTGTGCTGGAATGCCAGGCCCGGCTTCCTATGGTGACAGCAGCAGAGCGTAACTTCAAAGGCACACCAACGCCCCGTAGGCACACACAGATTTAGAGATACCGTGCAGTGTTTGCTTCGGCCATCCCTAGCAACAGGGCGCCGAACGCTTACAGCAGCAACAACAACAAAAAGAAAGTCATGTCAGCCGGCGTCCACGCTGCAAGGAGCCTGAGACCTGCTGTGCCCGCCTCCCATTGGCCGGTAAGTCAGACTTAAGGGATTAGCCGGCTGAGCCCACTTGTACAGGCGCGGGGGCTCATTAGAGGCACAGGGTAGCCACCGGGTCGAGCGCCGGGTAAGCCACTTTATATCCTTCTGCTCTTACAGAGTGTTTGGCTTTGGCTTTGTGATGTGTGTGCAGGGGGCTCAGCTGAAGTGACTCTCTGGGGTCCCTCAGGGCCGCTTTACTTGAGTCTGTTTAGGCCTTCGTCTCAATTATTTGAGTTAAGTGATGTGCGACCTCACAAAGCTCACAAGCTGAAGGCCGGCAGGAGTCCAGCATGATGGAGGTTTGCCAGCTCCCGTGTGCTCGGAGGGGGTTTACACGGACCGACTTATGGAGGACGTCACAGGACAGGCCTTAGTGGCACTGAAGGGCCGTCACTTGCTTTATTCCTTTCATTTTCATTCTCAGGATGGTTACAATGTTCTGTTTCTTGCCCTGGAATGCTATGGTGGGTCCTCAGCTTTTGGAGATTTGAACCTGTGATATGGCAGGCCTGTATCAGCGGGTGACAGAACATGTCCCAGACAGGTGACCCACCTTGGATGGGATGCCAGGAGGAGATGCAGGAACAAGCGTCCCTTGAATTATTCCTAGGAAGTTAATATAGTGAAAGGTCACTGAGGCAGAGTCTGCTGCTGCTGCTGTCTGTTAAAGCCCCCTGCAGGCTCCTCAGGAGCTTTGGTTGGGCAGGGACCACCCGAGGAAGTGTTGGGCAGACCAACTCAGGGGTTCTGTAGGTGCAAATCCAAACCCAGAGGTAGTAGTAATAGTAGTCCAGGGGTCCGGTATAAAAGAGGTCAGCGGGCTTAGCATCGGATGAGGGAGGAGAATGGAGAAGCTAGAAGGGGCAGACAGGGGGTCACGTAAAGGACGTTTTAGTTTGCTTTAGTGCCCCACTGTGCCATCAAAGACCTGTAACTTTCTTTTTGCCTTCTGTGGTAATTAAACATTTCATTTCCATATTTTTTAGCTTGTTTAGCATTTGTCATTTTTGAGGTATGGGGACCAGAACAGTGTCCCCAACTGGCATTAACTGCTTTGCTTATAAGCCTTTATGTCACAATAGCAGAAGATACCATCATGCTGTGCTAACATGTCACTAATGTGACAAGCACAGGGAATTTCAGTGTCACTCAAACTGAAAAAGTAAAACACAAAGGCACTCTTGTGCTGGCACAGCCATCAATGTGTTTGCTTCACAGCTCCGGGGACCCGAGTTCAGTAATCAGCCATGGGATATCTAGTTAAGGAAACGTTTAGAAGACCCCAATTGTGAATGGCATCTCTACACTGAGGCACTATGGCTCCCTCCAGGCTGCCCTACCCACGGCCTGAAATATCTGGATGCCAGTGTGCCCAGGCAAGAGATTGGCATCACATCAATGGTGCCCTACTGTCCAATAATGGTGGGCAGGCTGCCACATCCCACAGCTGTGAACTGGCATAAACAGGATAAGAAAAAAGAAAATTAGGTAGGTAGACTAGAAAGGCACTGACCTCGTCCATGTGGACCACCTTTGGGAGGACGTGGAACGTCGACTGCCAGCCAGGACTTCTCGTCCACCAAATGGCACAGATTGCCACAGACACACTCCATCATCCTGTGGAATGAAGAGTGGAGGTTCTTAACTCCACAGTAATGGGCACTGCCCTGTACTGGGATGTCCAAAACGTGGTGTGATGGTCAGCTGTGCAGAAACCTTTAGACATACAATGTAGCATCCTACACTCCTAAAATCAATTCAGTGAAGTGCATGTACAGTGCATTTTGATAATGATGATGATGATAATGATGATGATTTTTGTCATTACTATGCAGGTTTGCAATGGACGTAATTTCCAGGAATTCCATGATGAGCCTTTTCATGGGACATATGTGTCCCAAAAGTAGCTGTGAGTATTTAACTTGCTTTATTACTCATTTCAATAACCAATTTCAGCTCAACACCAGTCTGGAATACTAAACACCTCACATTCGGAATTTACACCTGACAACGTGTCAAACCCTGTAAGAAACACCCTGTGAGATATCCGTCCTCCTGCTTATCCTGCACCAGGTCATGGAGTTCCAGCGCTTGTTCCTTCAGCACTGAGCACAAGATGGGAACCCACCTTAATGAGGGTTTACCACACGACACAAAGGCACTCATACTGGGCCACTTTAACATAACAGAGCAGGCGTCATTCAATTTAAGGACATGGGGAACAGAAGTGTATCCCTGAAGCAATGGGAACACGGCGGGAACGGGATTCCGATTCCTCACAGGTCACATTCACCCACATTGGGCCAAGTAAGGCTCAGAAATACCAAGACAAAAAGCCACACGAGCTTGGGGAGAACAAGCAAACTCCAAACAGGTACGGCCCAAGCTGCTGAAGAAGAATTCCTGTGTGGAACATTCAGTCCTGAGGGATCGACTTAGCCCTCAAACAAATGTAAATATTCCGTAGTGGCACACTTGAGATATACCAGCCACTGGCAGACGTCCACATTTACAGGTCCTCTCTGATCTGACACACTTTCATGTAAATGTGGTCCTTATGGACTCGGACCAGCAGAGGGGCACTGAATCTGTTCTGTTTAAATCTCACATGCATACTGCCCCAGGAATGAAAAAAAAATAAATCTATCTATCTATCTATCTATCTATCTATCTATCTATCTATCTATCTATCTATCTATCTATCTATCTATCTATCTATCTATCTATCTATCTATCTATCTATCTATCTATCTATCTATCTATCAGATAAAGGTGTCTGCTAAACAAATAGCAATAACTATAATAATGAACCCCATAAGTATATATATATATATATATACTGCATACAGGTATATATGTATATATAACATACACAGAGTTCCACTACGTCTGGATAGCTGAGCACTGCCTGCACGTGGCAGTTCAACTCTGCATGGTATGTGTGGAGGTGACATGTCCTCCCCGTTTTCGTGTGGATTTTCCTCTGAAGATTCTTCTCCGACCTCTGCGGAGTTCTACGTGTATTCCCTTAATCGGTGTCCCTTGATTGTCCCCATTTGACTGAAGGAGTGGCTGTGAGTGCACTAAGGTGACCTTACTAACTGTGCTCTTTTCTTCAATGTTGTATCTGAAGCAGAAGAACAAACAGCCATCTCTGACAGACTCCCAAAGGTAGGAGTAATGGTGATGATTTTATTTGAGGTGTCGCTGGTTTTATGGCATGGAATGTGGACAACAAGCCCCTTTGTTTTATGGAGCTCTGTTACCAAGGGAACACAAGCTGTGAACAGTAATCACAATTATTAGTTACCTGATGGGCCATGGCAGCAGCCACAACATTACCAGAAGTGACAGAAAAAACAGACGGTATGCCAGCCTACTTGTCTGCAAAGACTGAAATAATGATGGTGGAGTGGCAGTTGTGAAAGTGACTGTGACATTTGAACATGGCGACTCAGCTGCCATTCGGTTCTTCCTTTCGAGGGAAGGCTTCTGGAGCACCTCTGGGATCAGCAGCGCTCTGGGGATGTCCTGGTGTCCCCTGACGAGAGCCCCACCAAGCGGCTCCTAAAACACCTGCCTTCAGGGTTAGGCCATTTCCAGGTTGCCAGTTTATGTTAGGAGGCGGGTGGTCCTGAAGTCTTGGACCCCTCTGCTAGCTCCATCTCTATCGGGATGATTTTTAAATGTCTCCCCATTGATGTTTTCAGTTCAAGAAGTGACAAACTCAGGAGTGATTCCTAAATTTAGACATCATGCCCCGTCAGTCTCCCATACCACAGTCATTTTTTTCCACTCTACTGTTTCTCGCAGATTGGCACCCATGCCAGTCCCTTGATGATAGCAGGTGGGCTGAAATTCATCAGCAGGCACCCCCTCGCCTCTCTGACGTTGTCAGTTTTATTCTTTTCAGACACACCACGTATTTATTGGTGGTAAATGTGAATCGGGCAGCCTGTGAGTTGAAGCTACACCCTGAGCGCTGAAGCCACCGGCCATACATTTCATTACATTTCACTCCACGGCCATGGATAAGGAGCCTGAATCGGTCGGCTCAGCAGGTTGTACCTTAAGAACCTGATGACTTCTGCTCTTCTCCTCATTTCTTCTCACATGTTTATCACTTAAATCACCTCACAGCCGACTCAACGGCTAATTTCAAGTGAGCTGAATGACCTGCAGCTTTCCCTAATTCTCACTTTGTAAAGCCTAAAGGCGAGCAGATCGTATTCCTGCAGCTCCTGCCACGTTCTCACATTACAGCGTTCACCTGCCTTTGAAAAAGACGAACGGAGGAGCCCAGACGCGGCCCGTCTCTGTGCAAACGGCGGGCGGTGTATCGTGTTCGGTGCTCGATGAATTCTTTAATGTGTTACCAGAGGGACAGTTTCTCGGGTGACACACAATCCAGCCAGCTGGCCTGCTCACTTCTCGATTCAGGAGTGTCCATCGACGCCCATCACACGCCTTGTTGTCTTGGGCTCAAGAAGAACACACCACGCCTTGGAGAAAATGTATAAATGAATTACAACAATAAATAATAAAAGAACAAAAGGATATGCGAGCATAAATGATGTGTCATTAACCTCCTCGGCGTTTTGTTTAACCCCGGAAAAACGAGCCAAAAATGTTCCATTTTTTTTCACCAAGAAGAAATCTTTTTACGTGTAACAGGAAGCACACCACAAAAACCAAAAGGTCCCAGTAAATACAGAAGGCAGGTGTGTGCGGCGTCCACCGCTGTGCTGAGGCAGATCTGGTCCTTCGTGTGACGTGTTTTGAGCCAGTCACCGATGTGCAGCCCGATGGAATGTCAGTGCCTGACCCACACGAGTGACACCCCTCCTCATTGTGTCATTGTGGCCCACCACAGCGCAAGGCTTAGTGACCTTCACATTTCAAGCTGCATTGTCGTCGTGTCTTCAGTTTGTGTCTTTTTTGTTCATTTTCCATTCTTTAATTGATTATGCATTTCATTCTTTTAATTCTGACTTTCTCTGTGTGCATAAGCTGCCTTGTGGGTGGTCCTCAAAGTGGCGGGGTCACCTGCCAATCACCAACAGCCCCTCATCTCCCACAGTCCCTGGCGGCCCATTCAAATATGCTAACGAGTGGTGGGCTTACTTGAGTTTATTGAGTTTCTTTGATTTTTTGAATTTCTGCTCCGTATTTGGACGATTCTCTGAATGTCTGCATTGGGACGAGTTTGCTTTGGTTTGCCTTTGGCGTCACAGGCAGTTCCTTTTCGCTTTGTGTGCTCCTTCAGAGCTTCATTCTTGTAGCAAAGCAGTTTTGTGAAGAATAAATCTTTAATTTATGAAGACTCTGTGTTTGCCCTTTTACTAGCTGGGGTTTGATGGTGGTATCCCCCTCTAGGAGGCACATTTAGAAGTGTATTTGGAACTTGACGTGCTTTGGGACTCCTAGTGTGAACAGGGCTGACGTCTTTCTCATTCTTCCAATCATTTTGCCTTTATATGCCACTCTGGAGCTTCATGCCACTGAATTCACCCGGATTATCATGGTGGTCCGATCATTCAGTGCCATATACGTCACTTTCACTATCCACGTCAATGTCTGATGACCAATTCACATTGTCGTCACTGTCGCTTGATTCAACTTATGGTTCACTTTCAGTTTGTTCCAAAACTGACTTCACAGCTTTACGACTACACACCATTGTTTGTTTTGGTTGTAGGCTCCACCCCACTCATGAATATTGATGAGCTATTCTAGAGTAACACATAGAATGTTTCTGCAGCATGATGTTATTTTATCCTCTAGATGGCAGCAGAGCGTTATTCAGATATCGTATCATAGCAGCCTAACACCAGAGATACTCGGGCTTAACCGTTCTGACATCGAATTCTGAGCCTGAGAGACGTTTGGGGTTAACACCAAGGAGGTTAACCAGGTGTGTATTGTTGCTTACTTCTTTATGTATTGCAAAAGAAAGGAAGGAACACCATGTGAAGATTGGGGTCTCAGCCCCATTTAGCTATGGTTGGGCAGAGCACCAAATTCAGTTGTGATTGGTAAAAAGAGTAAAGCCCGCCATGGTGTTGGAGTAACGGAGTTTAAGTTGCTTCTGAGTCAGTTGTCACCTTATATGTGAATGGAGACTTCCAGGGTGAAAGGGAAGGGGCATCCACCACGGCACTGAAGTGACTTCACGTACCTTCTCAAGAACCGCCCCCCTCTCTGCCTTGACGGTGCCCCCGTAGCACTCATGTACCACACTATTTATTTGTTTCCTCATTTATTTATTTCACAACATGAAGAAACCTGTCAGGGTTGAGACTGCAGGCTCTAGAGTTTACTCCGAAGTGATTGGAGAATGGTTGGTAGAGGCAGTGCCAATCTTCAGCCATCAAGTGCCACTTTTAGAGCAGACACTTCAGATCCAGACGGAGCTCAGAACTTCCGCTCCAGTCACTGTGTTTGTATGATTTTCTTCCTAATGCTGGGCACATCTACGAGCCGCACTGAGCTGAGATTCTACGATTAAATGACGAGTGGGCAGCAAATCATGAGCTTACTGCACGCTGACTACTCAACTCTCACAACGGCTGTACTGAAAGAAGTCACCGGTTTGGAAGGAGTAGAATTGCGATGGACACCCTGATGTCACCAATGATAATAAAAACGTAGAAGAAGTTTCATTTTGTGGTGATCTGTCTAATTAAACATCATATACGTATGCCTATGAATGCAGTGTAGGATTATGGGAGTCGAGCGCCTTTCCCAGCAGAACCGTGAGCAATTCTGATTGGGGTGGCAGCCACTTAGAGTTACGGGTCAGAAGACGAGCCGCACTGAAGCCGAAGCCTTTTAAATAAATTGCCGTTGCCCTGATGTGGGCCTCACCACACGGAGAACTCCTTGGACTCCATGGCTTGGCGTTTGTCCCAACATGCACTGTGGACTGTGGGACCTTCTCCATGGACGGAGGGTCACGTGTGCCTTTCTAAACGGTCCAATCAGCTCTGTTTTGTGGTCATCACCAATGTGTCACTCTTGACCAATGGCTGTACTCTTCATGGTTGCCTTTTCCATTTTTAAGCACTTGCTATAAATGTTGGTGGATTGTCTGACATCCAAGAAAAATCCCCACAAATGGAAAGGAAGTTCCAGTTGCTCGTTTGGTTTTCAGCTTCATCTTTTAGGCTTTGCTTCTGGTTTTGTTCTCTGGCTTCACACGTCTTTATTTTTATTCCTCCTTCGATCAAATCTGTGTATGCATCGTGTATCTTCATAATTAAGGGAACAATCCTGCCGGCCCTAATCCTTCTTCTTCTACACCACTGCAGAGACCCTGAGCCTGAGCGTCTGAGCTGTTTTATGACGCACGGGGGAGTCTCCATGTTTCATGCCCACAGGATCCTTTGGTTCAAACACACATGAGCTAATGTCATGTCCTTATGAAATATTCATTAAATCAAAGCTTGTTGTCCAAATTCTGTACTGAAGGTAATCTTAGCCGTTTAACACAAAGCTCTGCCTCCGTCCCTGTTTAGAGGTGAATAAGAACTTTGATTCAAAACGTAACAAATCAGCAGCCCCTTGACTTTCACCGCGTCTAGCAGCTGGATTTTGTATTTTTTGTGGTGGGACGTTAAAGACGACAATTCAGAATTCCCAATGTGAGGCTGTGATGGTTGGATGGATTTGTAATTCCCACTGAGGGGGCTTTATGGGTTTGAATTCATTTCTCATTATTTTGGTTCTTTTTACAGCCTTTTGCTCCGGGTCGTCCTGCTCACTTTCTACTCAGCACCTCATTCAGGACAACATGAGAGCGCATTACCAGAAAGTTCTGTCTGCCAAAGGTAAGCCACGACTTGGAAGTGCAGTGCACAGAGCTGGGGGACGGGACGGTAATGACATACCAATGTGGTGTTTCTCTCATTCTTACTATGAAGCATCCTGTAACCGATGGGGATGACGGCTTCTTGATTGATCATTTATTTTAAAAAATGTTTCCATGCCAGTCCTTCAACACCAGTTTGGTTTTCATGGGTGCTGCCATTTTTTTTAACATTGCCAAAGAAATGGCCTGGAATGGCGAGAGCTCTGACGTCAAAGGTCCACATCAGGTGGTTCCTAGGCGTCTGAGATGGTGGGCGACTCCTTCAGGCGTTGTACCGTTTTCTTCTTTACTGTGTTCCTTGGTAATGGACTTTTGACTTTGATTTAGGATTTTGTTTCTGTTTTTGTCACCACTTGTGACTTTTTCGTGTATTTTTTTTTATCTGTGTCCATTTTTGTAGCAAGGAATTTTGGGGCTAAAAAAAGCAGGTGGGTTTGCTTACTCTATGACCCAGCTAAACTGGCATCTGGCATTTGGAGAATTTTGGTTTCTGCCATCTCCTTCTGGTAGAACAGTGACGGGTTAAAGAATTAGAAATATGGTGCGGTGTAAGAGCTGAACAATCTGGGAGGGCTAAGAGGAGAGGGGCAGGCTGGGTGTCTCGACTGAGAGGTGGTCCGTGACCCTGGAAGGGCTACACTGGAGGTCTCAGCCAGCCATTCAGGAAAGGGGGGAAGCCATCAAACTCCTCTCCCACTTTGCCATGTTTCTAACTTGTTTATTCATTTCTTGACAGTTTTCTGTATTTGGGATTTGTTTTTCAAACTCTGTTATCTTTTGAGGTTATTGTTATTTATTTATTTTATTGTTATAAAAGAAAGTGACCAAAGCAATAAATCACCATCAGCACAAAATATGTACACAAAGGAGAAACAAAAGTGAAAAAATCCCAAGAATTAAACAAAGCGACTTCCAACAACTGGGAGCACCCAAAATCTCCGGGGAGTAGCTGGAGTGCGCTCTTTACGATCAGCAGGCGTGACTGTTGACCTCACAATGCAGCATATGACATGTCACTCCCTTTTATCCGTTCTTACTCATCTCGGGTTACATTTCATTTTCAGATTTTTTAAGTAAAACCAATCGCAGTAGCGTAGTAGGCAGGATAAAAGGCAGGGTGGCCAAAGTTAAGTAAAGCCATCAGTTTATTAAATTGTGTATTAAATACAAATGCTTTCTAAAGGGGCGTTTTCTTCAAAATGTACAAGCAACAGAGAAGCCCCTGCCTGAAATGGGGTCTCAGGGGTCCCATTACAGCAGGCCGTTACTGGCTCACTCAAGGCCAATGTAGAGTCTACACAAGTAAATAAATCAAAGTCGGTGTTCGACTCTCGCTATTGGCATCTGCTGGCCACCAAACGTGTGTGTGTTCTACCTGACAGAGACTTAGGCAGGTAAAATATCATAAGTAGAAGCAGGAGATGGACGAGACAAAACTGCAGCCGTTAATATTAGGAAGGCTTAGTACCAAAAGTCAAGATAAACCAACCTACAGATCCCCAAAATTAAATTAGGAGAGTTTTCAAACCTTTAGGTAGGGCACATACAGTACCGCCATAGCACAAGTGTTTTGATTGGTCCAGAGTCTTGGACATTTGGTGACGCTGATCTTAATATCATCGTGTTGCATGGAGCCGTGGCTCTGGGTGGGAACAACAGCAATGGAAACCAAACACAATCTTACCTAAAATTCTGTTGACAATAAGAAGACAAAATGGCAGACCACCGTGATGCAAAAATATGTTCAGGTATGTGAAAGTAACCTTCAATTAGAAAGTAATTCAAGAAATCAATTCAATGTATTTTAAAATCCATAAACAGATTAAAACAGCGTGGAGTAGACCCACAGAAAATATCGAAAGGTTTCAGACCAGAACATTGTGACCCTTAACCAATCCTGACCCAGCAGACGACTGAGAGATGGCAAATTCCTAGGACAGTTCAGCAGACAATTTCCTGGAACGTCTAAGGTGAAAGGGGCAAAGGTACAAAATGATAATTGACCTTGAGTCTAACGACAATAACCGAGGTACCCCCAGAAGAACAAACTACCCCTTTACGAAAATCCGGGTACTCAGAAACAGTCATGTGACTCCACGTTTCGTCATATGGCTGTCCACGGGTACGAAGACCAAGCCTGGGATGAACCTCGAATGATCACATCTAAGCACCGACATCGTCGTTCCAAGCACGTCTGCAGCGTGAGGAGTGGGGCGCGCCTGGACGTTAGGGACGGGGCTAAATGTGGGTGGCGCTCAAACCCGGGCTCAGTCCAGATAAGTCAAGCAGGCCGCTTACATTCTTTCTTGACTTATTTTCAGTAGCGCCGCTTTAAAAAAGATTGTGAATGAGTGAGAAAAGCCCAAGAAAGACTAAAAAGTCAAACTGCTCTGAATGTGAAACTTGAAGCGACAATTCAGGTAAACGGATTTATTAAAGTGTTTTTAATGAAGGGAGATCGTCTCATTAGGGCTTGTTTTGATGACTACTGTTATCATTGAACTAAATCTGTCAATTTTCATGTTTTTTTGGTTCTATCTGAGCATAAACGGAGGTCATTTTTCTGGGGCCAGGACATGCTTCAAATTTTTGGAGTTAAAATGAATGTTAATTACGTGTTCACGTTTCAGAAACTCAGCGTAGCCACGGATCTTTAGGAACGGATTAGCTTAGCAAAGCGGGAGCAGCCTGTAATAAGGAGGCCATTACTTTGATTATCAACAAGTGGCGTTGATGGCAGACACGGTCAGCGGATGGCCGTTCTAATAGAAGGTCGAGTAGCGTTTCACTCCTAGGGAAGTGTTTCACGCTGCCCGCTGTTTCTAAGCCCAGGTGGGACGTAACGCGCTTCCTGATGTTTGCTCGTTTTTGTTTTTCTGCTGTGTATCACAGCCAAGTCATTAGTGCCACTTATCCCAGTTACGGAGGCTTCGCTAATTACCTCCCAACATCCTGCAGCTTTCCCGTTGGGCGCCGTGATTACTGTGAAATGTCGCACAGGTCATCGTGGTGACCCACAAACGGCCGAGCGTATAAATCAAAAGGGCCATCTTGTGAGAAAAGCAAAGCCAATGGCATGGAATTGCTGGGCCTGACTTAAAATGGTTTGACTTCTTACTTGTTTAAGTAAGAAGCACACGTTCTTTAGTTTTATTTGCCTAAAATAATTTCTTAGCTCAGAATGATGGATCAAACATCAACAAAAAGCAGGCAAGATGCCATCGATAGAAATAACAAACAAACGAATGAAAAGAATTGGCTCTTAGTGTGCTAAACTACAGGTGCTGTCTTGGGCCTTCACACAGAATCAGCGATCCACCTCTCAGGTCTGGGAAGTCAGAGCCAACTCCAGCAGCACTGCGTGAAAGGCAGGATGCCAGCCAATCTCTGGACACTCTCACGCCCAAAGCCACCCTTAATGATGGTAGTCAGTTAACACAATGCAGTCGATCCAGGAGGCATCTCTGATCAGAAAGTTAGTGGAAACAGGGAGCAGCAGTGTAAATGAACAAAAGCCGTTGTCAAAGAATCCTTCTCAACCCACGAAAAAGGTTTGGGGCAGCCACCCGTCTACTGTCCCTGGCTGCACAAGGGTTCGAAAATAGGCACTGATGTGCATATGTTGGAGTTCCAGTCTTGGCACCGGAGGCGGAAGTGACGTCAGTCTTGGCACCGGGACCGGAAGTGCTGTCCGTCTTGGCGCCGGACGTGACGTCGTCGATGTTGAATCGGAGAGGTTTTCCTGTATACAGAATTAGGCTTAGCACACCCTGCTGCCCTCTGGCCTGGAGGGTAATTACCTTCACTTGGTCCACTCAGCTTCCTCCTAATCGCACGTGTGTGACACCGTGTAATGGCGACACACTTTCTGCATGATAGAGAAGTAGTGAGTTGCCTCCTGAGAGCTCCCCCTAGTGGCTTCATAGACCTCAACTGACAGGGCTGCCTGGTCAGATCAGAATTCCCTGGCACCCCTAAGTCAGTCCCACCAGTGGCACCCTTATGCTGTATTCACGTGCTGTCGGACAAAACGCTAAATCCGAGTCTCTGAGTCAAAATTCAACGCCAATGCCCTGCAAACTCGAAGCTACAAGTTTGACATTTTGGACAAAACCTGAAATTGTCCGAGTTGTGGCGTAACGCTGACATACCTTTAACCTTAAAGCAATACCATACCATTGTCTAAGCCCACTAAAACCCTGAGCAGGGCATGGAGGAGCTGGAGCCCATCCTAGCAGGCATGGGGTGTAAGGCAGGAACAATCCATCACCTTAGTCAATTGCATAAAATAAAAAATATAACCTGGTCTGCCAGACATGCTGCTTTTGTGATGGAATTGCATTTCTCGCCAAGTGATACACCTGCGGTGGGCTGGCGCCCTGCTCGGGGTTTGCTTCCTGCCTTGCGCCCTGTGTTGGCTGGGATTGGCTCCAGCAGACCCCCGTGACCCTGTAGTTAGGCTATAGCGGGTTGGATACTGGATGGATGGACAAAGTGATACACATCTTAGTACATTTCATTAGGTTTTTACTCCCATTTATAAATAAAGTTTCTCTTTTACTGCTTTTTATTTTGCAGTTCAAGTAACAAATCCACAGCGACTACGAGGTTCTCTGAAAGGTCCTGTTGTGAACTCGGAGCCCCAGCGTCCCAATAAGCACTTTCAAAAAATGCCCACTCAGGGGGGTATCACCATCAAACTCTGACTAATGATAAGGGCAAGCACTAAATCTTTATAAAATAAACAGTTTATTCCCACAAAATGCTCCTCAATAACAATGAAGCTCCGTGGAGTACAAGAAGCAAAAGAATAGCCAAAAAACACCAAAGCAATCCAATGGGCACAAAGTCCCAATAGAGACATCCAGAAATGTAGTCACACAATGGGCATGAAGGTGAAAGATGAAATACACCAAAGGCACAAGCACAGTTAATTCACGACTTCAGAATGTGAGCACAATGAACCACCAGGAACTTTGAAAGACCCTCCAGATCTACTGGGCAGAGGGCAGTTCCTGGCAGTTATTCACAGGGGACCTCACTTCTTGCCATCCTTGGCTTCATGTCCACCTGACATGCCACCAATCATGCTAGATGGTGAAAATAAGAAGTCAAATAGAAACAGCTTTGGGGTTTCAACTGGGGGGTCAAATTTAATTTGTTATTCCTGTAAGAAGACAGATGGAAAAATCTCCAAAAATGATGATTTGGTCAAAATCGCTCAAGAATTGCAGGGTCATCCTTCTTGCTCAGGCTCTGCCAGTCAAATGACACTTTTTTGCTGGTCACATGGTGTTTTATTTTGGTTGGACAGAAGGGGTGGAGCTGGAGGTGAGGTGGGGTGGAGCCAACTGCTGTTCCTCATTCTGAAGAGGACAGCCAAAGACTGGGAGATGAAACATTCCACTCCATTGCTACTACCTCAGGGCCCATTGAGAGACTCACCAAACCTGTATGAGCAACAATAGGCTGCCAGACAGCACAATTTCTGTACTATGAGGTGATCAAGATTGAATTCTATAACATTATAAAGGTAAAAAGGGTGAAAGGAACGCTGACGGGCAAGTGGTTTACTTGATACTGAGATACCGAGTGGAGAACCAGGAGAAGAACCAGCCTGGCCAATTTTGATGTCCACTTTGAAGCATTCCTGGCTAGTGGCCTACTCACCTTCAGGTTCAAAATACCGCGTGTCGCTTTGGGTGTGACCCACAGATTAATCCTTGAGGTGTGTGTGTGTGTGACCTTAGTCAATCCAACCGCCAACTTTAACTTGAGTCTAGGAGACCAGATTAGAGGAGTTCCTTACTAAGGGCGCTAAGTCTTTAAACAAGCGTCTAGTCCAAGCCGACTGCGAGGACCTGCCAAACTTAACTGAGTTGTCTCTCTTTTCACAGCTGCCATCGACTCTTCTGTTCCAAAGACTCTCCTCACCAGCGTCAAATGTGAGTGCTTTTACCTTCTTCTTTAATGAATCTCTTTTCATGTTGTGACCCCATTAATGGCGCCATGGAGCAGGAGCACGTGTAGCTATCAGTAGCGTGCCCACAAAAGTAATAAAATGCCTTTTTAAAATCGTACTTACCTTGTAAACCCGCTGAATTCCTCCCTCAATAAAACATTGAAGGAGGTGGATGAGGATACGCCATCACTAGAGGTGAGAGTAGGCAGGTAAGTCTTGTGAATTCATTCTTAACTTATTCATGTAGAATGATTGTTATACTCCATTTCTATTTTCTCACTCCCAAAAATGTTTCGAATGGCGGAGATTCATTCCCATCCACTGGCAGCTGTTGACATTTTTTAAATTGACTTTTCACCATCTTTCAGGCCACGTTTATTTTGCCATTCTGGTGGCACTCGTGTGTGACGTCACTCACGTGACAGGGTCATATTTTTGATCTGCCACACTTGTGGATATCTTAAAAGTCTTTCCCCAAGTTTATTTTCCTATTCACGTTTCTGGTTAAAGAATGTTTTGATTGCGTTATTTTCGAGTTTGTGGTTTTTGTATTGGGACTCAGTGACCGTTGCTTGAATTTCCAGTTCCGACCTCACTTTGTTTATTCAGTTCATCTCCTCTCCCAGTCTTTAAATCCTTCCTCTCGCTGACTCGCTGAGAAGGTGCAGACCTACCGTGTGTTTCATCAGGCCTTCGAGTGTCTCCACTGAGGTGTTTTCCTGTTCCATCAATAAATCCCTTTTAACGGATTTGTGGGGCTTTGGAGTCTGCTCAGGATCGCCCCCTTGAGGTCGTATATGGCTGTGTGTGCACCGCGATGAGCGGGGAGTGTTTGATTTTAACGTTCTCGATTTAGAGTCAAGTGCATCACCACCGGCTTCTAGAGTCAAATATCTCAGCTGCTCCGAGGACACTCAATGCCACTGAGCTCAAGGTCATCCTGAAAATGAACTTACTGCTGATCTGCCGGATGAAACTTCAATTTAAGGAAATCGTTTGTTCCATAAATCAGCTTTTTGAAGTGTTGTATGTCCCTTTGTCCTCGGCGATGAGAATCTTGATGTTTTATTCAGTGTTTTATATTATTCCTTCCTAGATGAGGCCATCTAATAGAAACTGTTAAAAGCAGTGACAAAGTTTGGAAGTTTAACGTTTGGTTGATTACACTTTTTGATGGATTCTGTGGTTTTAACAGACGTGCTCCTTGAGGTGAGGGCTGAGGGGCAGTGAAGGGCCGCAAAAGCAATGGAGCAGGTGGAAGCACCGATAGGTTGTGAGGCAGCAGGTAGGGGAGGGCTGGGCAATGCCCAGACACGTGCCAGGGCAGCAGGTGGGGTGAGCTGAGGTGGAGGAGCTGCACTTGAGCAGAGCTGTGGAAGGCCGAGTCAGTTTTCATGAAGTTCCTGGTAGGCTCTGCCTGTGATGGCCTCCCCAGTCCTCCGCTGAGGCAAGGCAGAGAGTCCAGTGTGCCCCCGTGTGTTAAGAGAGGCACCCTGGGTTGTGTTCTCCGCTGCTGTGTTACTGCACCACAACTAGGTGCTGAAGGAGACAGCCAGGACCATCTCCCACATCTCCACTGCCTTCTCCCAGCACAGTGTGACCGTATCAAGGCTGAGGGATGACAATCAACAGCAAAAGCAGGACTCCCTGGGAGAGTCGTAGACTCGAGATTTTCAGTTGTATCGATGGCAGTTTGCACGTATGTAACATTTCATGGGGCATTTTTTGGCTCCTCCACATTACAGCCACCCTTCCTGATGACATTTTTGAAACACCATATAGCACCATGTGAACTTGGCTCAGTTTTATTATACATGCAAATTTTCATTAAAATCACCTCTGTCAGCTTGGAATAAGGTGTAGTTTTTGGGAGACCCTACTTTACAACAGATGACATTTCTGAGACGGTGTATGACCAGGACATTAAGTTGGACCAACAGCAACCTACATGTAAAAGTCTGTGAAGAGTGGGTGGGCAGCCATTTGGCAAAGAAACAAACAGATACAACAATCAGAGACGACGTGATCTGAGGGCTGAAATGAGGTCCTTAGTGAGCAAAACGGAAAAATAAATGAAACAAAGATGAAAAGTTCAAAAGCCAGACTAGGGATTACTGTTTGATTCACTGTGCATAGATTGTGTCTTATAGAATATACATGATGAATGACATGATGAAGAATATTTAGACTTTAAACATTTCCATATTTTAACATCTCTGTATATATATATATATATATATATATATATATATATATATATATATTGTGACAGATAGGGGGCGCTATCGCTCCCTTGAACCCCTGTCCACGACTCCAGACACCAGGTATAAGTCCAGAATTTGACTTTATTCAATCGCCACAGTGCACCAAGCACCCTCTCCTCCACTATACTCATACAAATAACAATAATCACAATAATACACAATCCTCCAACTCCCAGACGCGTTGCCCTCCTACCACCCAGCTGGGAGCTCTCATAGTCCATTTATATATCCGGACCCGGAAGTGTTCCAATCCCCAGTCCATGTGACTCTCAATCACTTCCGGGTCAGATAAAAAGTCCTTTTCTTCACCCCGGAAGCACATCGCTCTTCCTCTGACGCACTTCCGGGTTATAGGGCACAAAGAAGTCTTCGGTCCTCCCTGCAGCTCCCTCTTGCAACCCCTGTGGTATCCAGCAGGGTCTTGTATAAAAACTACATATCCCATGACTCTCTGCTGGTCTTCGGGGCACCTCCATACTGCAGGGAGGGCTCGATCTGGCGGCCTGGAGGGGGTATTGGCCGGCCAAAGATCACAATATACATATATATATATATATAAACCGTTAAGCTATCCGTCCATCCGGCCTCCGTGCCCCTGCTCAGGCGTAATGTCATCTGTCGTCCACAAGAGGGCAGGAATGTCCTGTAAACAAAGTGCAGTGGCCGACAGAAGACAGAAAGCCGTGGGGTGAATGTCTGTGTGTCACGTCATCCAAGACATGGCTGCAATGTCAGATGGAGAAAGGCAACAAGATGCACAAAAAAAGAGGAACGTAAGGGCTAAAATGTCTGACAAAAAAGACAAAATGGATGTCCGGTGACCAGAGGCTAATAAATGCATGACGCAGTTCAAGGAGACGGACTTACCACTGAGCGTGTTTTAATAAATGGGAGAGCGCTGTGCTAGTCGGACACGACTCTTCTTGTTTGTGTTGTACTTCTGCCTCATGAATTAAATTCTTACATTCCTTATGAAATCCCTGAATTAGGGCGGCTTACGCTCATTCAGACTTTTAAAATACTTGCGTTCGATTCTTTATGCTCTTCTGTTTTTTTGAACTCTTGACTTTGATTCTTGTTTCACTCCTTGTTCTGATTCTTGGTTTTCCATCTTTGCACATCTCTGATTTGTGGCTTTTACCCGATCCTTACTAAAAAGGAAATCCCAACTGCCTTTCAGACAATTACAGCTGAGTGAATTGGCATGTTGTGCCACTGGGTACGAGATTTAAGATGGCGTCGTCACAAAACCGAAACAAGGGTCTGAACCAGGAGAACAACCATCAGTCTCCAAAGCCAAGAATCGCAAGACAAAATCGAAATCGGAAAGAGTGCAGAGAGTTCGACAACCAGAACAACACAAGGAAAATTTTCCAAAAGTTTTAAAAGTTTTTAGGGATCTGCATGGCTGGACAGGGAAGCATAGCGCCGGATGACCTTTTATCCCATGGCATCGTGAATGACAGACTACCACCTCTACGGACACGCCCACTCTAGGAATAAACAATGTTGCTGTCCGAATTCCGATGCAATGGCGGCCCAAATCACAAATCAAAATGAAAACTTTATTTAAAAACAAATGAATCCAGTGGATACTTCAGGGAATAAAATCCTACAAAAGAATCAAATGATATGCAAGATAGGAGTCCCTGACAACGGGAATCTTCCACTCAACTGCCGTGTTTTCCACTGACTCCTGCAGGTTTTCCAGACGCGGTTGCTGAATCCGTTTCACTCCTTCACGTTATTGTTGCGGCCTTTGAAAAACCGTGAAGTACCCTTGAATGTTTGCTAAGACGATAATGAGGACAGACAAGCGCGGCTCCCTCAAGTGCTTATTATGCTCTAATTTGGCAGTAAACGTGTTTGCATCTGCGCCCCTTGTTAGCAAGCAGCTTTGTCTAAGCACGCGTTTCCAGGCCAATGTTACGTTTTTAGTTTATTGAACGCAAAAAAGATCAAATCTGCTTGGAATTCCTTGATATTTGTACTGCGGTCATGAGAGACTTCCATGAATCCCTGATTATGAAGAAAAGTTCTTGGGAGCATTGCTCATATAATGTTAATATTAAAAACATGCACAAGACCTTTAAGACACGTGACACCAATTATGAGAGCGGGCGACCAAACTGCAAATAACGAGTTCAAAATGTGACCAGAAAGATGAGTCTAAACAGAGTGTTAGCCTGGAGATCCAAAAGATTCTAAAAGTTACCAGAAAATCCGAAGTTGTAGTCGATATAACGATGCCTAAGGTCCCAAAACCCTCCCGTATAAAGAAAGGGGTCCTCCAAAAAAGGAATTGTGAGGTAAATTATTGAGTGTATTTCAATATCCCAAAACTAGGATCAAGTCTTCTCCCTGGACGCCATCTTAAGTAGTGTCCAATTTGATTGATTTCACAACCAGAGCCACACAGCTCACAAAATGGCGCACACAACAATACGGAATGGTGGAGGAAGTTTGGAATAAACCCTTATGGTCAGGATGCTGAATCCATTCCTCACACTGGGCTCTCCACCAGTCCAGACCTCCTTGGATGACCCCACTGAAGACTTTATTGTTTCCTTACGAGGGGGCCAGCGTAACATCAGCCGTCTATTGGAAGGCGTGAAGCCCCGTTTTTCTTGTTATAAAATAGCAAATAATTTTGTTTAATTGTTATTACAGTGAAAGCAAAATTAAAATAAATAATTCCTAATGTGTTTCTTGTTAAAACTGAACGTGTTAAACATCAGGGAGTATTCACCCATAATTTGTTTTGCTTTATTTAGCCTCTAGGCACTAGGCAGGTATCATTATTTATTCTGTTTTTGTTTGTACGTGGGTGCTGGTCACTATTTGGGGAGTGAACGTGGAGGTGGTGCACTCCTACAGGAATTTGAGGGTCCACATCAATGGCAGGTTGCACTGGTCTCATAACACAAGAGAAGAAAGGGCCGAGCAGATGTGGAAAGTGACGTCCTACACAACTTCTACAACTCTGTGATGGCCGGTGTGGTGGCCTGAGCTGGTGACGTCACTTCAAGAGAGGACCACCGAGTCAACAGGCTCATTAAAAGGACAGGCTCAGTTATGGGATCCACTCGGGAGGAGGCACAAATGAAGACCAAACTGAGTGCCATCATGAACAATGCTTCACGTCCTCTCTGTGACACACAAACACTGAGGACGTTCAGCCAACGAGTCGTTCAGCAGAAACACGACTGGGGGTCCGTTATACCAACGGGGGTACGTCTGAATAGCACCTCACGGGGACTGGGACTGACATGTTGGTAGTTTTATTTCCGTTTCATTTTCTTGCCTTCTTGTTATTGTGTTGTGTGTGCAGACCACTGTGTGTGTGTGTGGGGGGGGATCTGCTTATCTATGTATTTATTCATTTAAAGAACTTCAGTAAAAAGTCAAATTTCCCCCAGGGAAGTTGAGCAGCATGGCGCTGTAAATCATCAGTGGGCCAGGACTCCCCTCTTCGAGTTCCAACACAGAGTGCCAGCATCTGTCCTTCGCATCTTTGATTGACTGTCAATGTCTCGATGTTTTTAGCATGCCGGCGATGTTTTTATTGCACTAGAACTTAGTTGAGACTCTTCGGGTTCGAGTTTTGACATATCCTGGCATTCGAATGTCACGGTATTGCAATTAAAAGAGTCACGCCAGTAATTTACTTCTATTCCAGGCGTCGGTCGCTGCAGCATTAGTGAGACATCCTAGATCGTTAATAGTTAAGCACCTCGGTGGGCTTTTCGAGAGATTTGAGAATACGTTGTGATCTTTTGGAGACTTCAGGTTGTGTTTGCATTCTGGTTTTAGGATTTGATTCTCGAGTGTTTTGGGGTGCAATTCTACTGCAGGCCCTCCAGCCCTCGACTTCAGCGACATCCTCGTTTATGATCTGTTGTGAGCCTCCTTGCTAGGCCTTTCCTGGCATTTGAAGAGAATCGATATTTGTTTGGCTTACTTTGTTAACTTGAACCTTGACCATCTGGCTGAAGGATTGTGTATTTTATCTGTTGATTTGTTCTTTTTAATCTTTTCTAAAAATTCCATGTGCACACCTGTGAGTAATTATAACCATCCTGGTAGAGAGAGTGCACTTCAACGCGTCCCGCTGCCTCGTCTATTTCAGGATGCGTAGCTGTGCTAGTAATTGAAGGAAGGCGCATTTTCCACTTAATTTGGGTTAAGTTGGTGGGCAGATTGGTCTTTATCAGTAAATGGCCCGCGAAGCAGCACAGCGTTTATTGTAAACCAATTTAACGGTCCTGCACGACACCACATTCTGCCCTCTGGAACCTCACGCTCGACTTCTTCTACAGGCCGTGGGTCGATAATTCCTGTTTGTTTGGTAAGATAAAGGTGGTCCTAATCATGGCTGTCACAACATGTGTATTAACGAAGCCTTTGATCAGCGCCGTCCTAAACAAACAACACGTTTCCTTGTCACCCAATCGCTGTTTCTTTTGACATTTCTACTAAGAGCTGAGTTTGACATTGCGGGGCTCAGACACATCTTCTCAGCTGTAATGTCCCCTGATTAGCATATAAAGGATGAATAAAATGAAGATTTTTAATAAAGTAGCTAAATTGCGTCAGTCTCTAGTGACATTAAAAGTCGCTTCACAACGTTCTGAAACAACTCGGAGGAGTGATCGCTTTGTTTAGCCTTTTATTTATCCTTAAGGGATGTTAAAGGGACATTCGGCTCAAACTTTTAAAGAATCAAACCAAATACCAGAGCCAAGAAAGAGAACAAATCAGTGAGCCAGAAGACGCCAAGGCTCTTGAATCACATAGCGATTGGGCAGAGCAGACTTTTTAACCCAAAAGTAAAGTCGCGTTCTTGAGACGTTACCTCCGACGTCCCTCACGAGGTGCTGATTCTCTTCAAGTTCCTGTCGTCATTTCTGTTTTTAGGTTTCACAGACAAGTAAAGCTGAATATCATCAGCATAAAAGTGAAAGGAAATGTCGGGTTTCGTAAGGCTTTGACCCCAAAGGCAGCATATCAATTGAAAAGAGAACAGGCCCGAAAACAGAACCCTGTGGGACCCCCGTGAAACAACAGCAGGTGAGGAAAACGGGTTTCTAATTTTAGCAGAAAAGGTTTGATGATTATGGCAGGAGACAAACCAGTCCAGAGCCCTACCCTGGGTGCCACCCCGATTTTTAAGGTGGTCAAGGAGCACAGTATGGCAGCAGTTAAACTGAGTAAAATCACATTGGCACAGTCAGCAGAATCCTCAGTACTGTGGAAAGCTCTGAACCCTGACTGGAATGATTCCAGAATGTCATTTGTGCCAAGGAGAGACAGCAGCTGATAAGAAGAACTTGTCCGCTGGAATATGTGGGGCAGAGCCAAGCAGTTCATGTCAGCCTCATGCCAAGTCCGCCTGGCACCCTCACTGGCCATGTCCTTTCTGAAGCACTGCTGCTCTTCCCTGTCAAACGAGAAGACAACGTGCCCTGAGGTACCGCGAGCCCCCCCTTCTTCCATGTGCTCGGACCCCAGCAGCATGTAACGGCATGTGTGTGGGAGGACCGAGAGAAGCAGCGAGCGAATTTCCCTTCCAGCCTGCATTGCTAGCGCGGACCGCTGTTGCCTTGCAGTGTTTTTATTTTGCGAGGCTGACCTTCAATGCCATGTGCTCTTTCACTGCCAGTGCCGTTTTTTTCTCATTTGATCATTTTCTTTACAGTCAAGCCAGCTACCTGACTTTATATCTGTCACTCTGAACTTGGAGCCTTCACTGCTTAGAAGAAGGGTTTCGGTCTTATGGGCTGCTCTTGCCCCCTTAAGGGGTCCTGGGAACAATCGCCTCAAATCCTCTGCCAACTGCTGCCTTGGGCTTTCATTTTTTTATGATGGCTTTAACTGACATGTGTTCACTCAAACCTGAAGGTCCTGATGCTTGTTTATTCCAAGACCCTCAAAGACACTGGGGTGTCATTTCACAGACCTGACGGCTGGGGATTGGCAGTCACTCATTCATTTCCCATCATTTATCCAAGACAACAGTCTTAGCAATAAGACCCAGATGTCCCTTTCCCCAGCCACACTTGCCGAGTCATGCTGTGGGATCCCGAGGCTTTCCCAGGCCATCGAGGAGATACAATCCACCCAGCAGGCCCTGGAGGTGTCCGTAACCAAACCGCCTCGATTGGCTCCTCTCGATGAGGAGGGTCAGCGGTTCAACTTTGAGCCTCTTCTGGACGTCAGCACTCAGATACCCTGCAGAGAAAGCACATTTCTGTCACTTGTACCCACAATCTCGTCCTTTTGGTCATTACCCAAAGTTCATGACCACAGATGAGGGTAGCGGCCTCTGCCTCAGCTCCTTCTTCACCGCTGTGGATCGGTGGAGTGATAACTGTGCTGAGCGCTCCAGTCCATCTGTCGACCTCACAATCCCCTTTTCTCCTCACTCGTGCACAAGACCCCGAGGTACCTGAACTCCTCCACTTGAGGCGCCTCCCATTCCACTCGGAGAAGACAATCCATTCTTTCCCTACTGGACGCAGCACGCCGTGGTTTTCTGATGTAACCAGAGGCTGTAAATGAAAATTCATCTGTGCAGTGCGATGGCGGCTCATTTGTCACCTATCGTCCGTCTTTTGTAGTTCAACTGGTTTTTCTGTTTTCTAGAAGGTTCTCTTCAGTGGGCTTCTTGCTGGACAAACTCCCTGATGTTGCACGTTGTGCAGACGCTGATGTTGGGTTATCTGCATTCGCCGGCCCGGACGCAGTAAACAGGAATCAGTGGCCGACGTTAAAGATGATTTGTGTTTTTTGATTTCATTGAAATTCATTCATTCATTAGAAAATGGATGGATGGATGGATTTCATTGAATTTTCTTACGGTTACAGTAGTACTCGGGTGTTTTACCGTGTTAGCCATTATGAATGTAGAGAAAAGCCAAGCAAAATGACACCTTTTATTGGCTAACTAAAAAGGTTACAATATGCAAGCTTTCAAGACAACTCAGGCCCCTTCTTCAGGACGGTTACATAAATGGAGGACATGCCAGAATATCGTAATGAAAGGTTGTGTGGTTTGACCCCCAAGATTTAGGGACGAAGGGTCGCCACTCATTTGGCTTATCTGTCCCGTCAGGTGTGCTTATCAGTTCTTCATGTCCTTGTAAAACATTGGGGTCTTGGATAAGGATTGACTTCCATAGCCATTCCAAATGTAATCAAGGTGTTTAATTAAAAAGAACTGATGCTGTGGTAAAGTCGAGAAGCTCTGCTGCGCTGAATGGCCTGCTTGTCTCTGCGTATTTAAGTGATGCTGATTGCCAGAAGTGGAACGGAAAAGCTCGTTGTATTTCCACCCAGGTGGGCTCACATCTCCTGCTGCTGTGCAATGAACTCGAAGCAACAAGAAGGACTTGCACTTAAATTACAAGGCAGGTCTTGAGTTTTAAGAGTAATTTCAGGCGAAACTGTCGCTAACCCCCATTTATGAATTCCAGTCAGCCTGACGAAACTAAGCCGTTATGTACATTTGGTCTGAAATAAAAATGTTCATTCAGCTGTAATAATGCAATACTCCGTGTCACAGAAGAAGAAGACGATTCAACTATTGTCATTGTGCAGGCCCAACCAAATGCAGCCATCACATTCCCTTGGAGTCGGCCATTTGACCAGGGCCGCTGGAGCAACTTTGGGTGAAGGGCCTTCCTCAAGGGCCCAGTGGAGCAGAATGGCCGGCACCCTGGTGGACATCTCAGCCGGGCACTACATTATACTGTGGCCCTGTGGTGGGCGTGATGCTGCGGCGGCCTTAGGGGTGGGCGAGGCCCGCCCAGGGCCCGCCCAAAGCTGACCAATCCCATGCGGGGCCGGTTACCAGTATGTTTGGACTGTATTCTCTTGTGCGCAAATTTAATAAGAATAATGTTAACATCCATTTTCTAACCCGCTGAATCTGAATACAGGGTCACGGGGGTCTGCTGGAGCCAAACCCAGCCAACACAGGGCAGGGTGCCAACCCACCGCAGGACACACACTAGGGCCAATTTAGAATTGCCAATCCACCTAACCTGCATGTCTTTGGGAGGAAACCCACGCAGACACGGGGAGAACATGCAAACTCCACGCAGGGAGGACCCGGGAAGTGAACCCGGGTCTCCTAACTGCGAGGCAGCAGCGCTACCACTGCGCCACCGTGCCGCCCCTTAATGTTAACATACACCGGATTTTCTCATTACGTTATTCAGCTACATTTTTGCAAGATAACACGCAGACTTTATCAAAATGTAATGATCTAATCTATCCAAAAAGTGCAATTTTTTACTCATAATACCACGACAGTGCGAAATGTGATGCGGTGTCAGGTGGAAATTAGCGGGGCCTCTTCTAGAAAAGTATACTGTGAGTGTCGATATGCGAGATGTCATGTCAGCCGGTTATCACGTGAGTCACATGCGTGAATATTCCGACTATGGAATGTTTTCAAAGACGTTCATGGACGGAATTTGACCTTGAAGAGGGATTTTAAAAGGGTTCCTCTTAGAAGCGTCTCAAATATATATTTATATTTCGATATATACTGGAGAATATCACTTGAGAAATCTGCTCGAACGGGACACGCGGACCTCAAAAGCCTTAGGCGTGGGGCCTGGGGCAGTCGCCACACTTGCCACCCGCTCTTGGCGTGACGTGTTTGTAATGTCTTTACTGACGCGGAGTGTCCACTTTATCAGACTTTACCTTGGAATGTGCGCCATCATACTCCTCAGGGCAGGATGGACCCCGGAGTTCACCCTGTTTAGCTAACCCACAGATCACAAAGAGACAGGGTGACCTCAGCTGTCTGCTTCTGATGGCCATGTGCCCCCGTGACCTCCCTGTCATGATCTTTTGCTCTTCTAGGCCAGGCACTTCATGGCTTCCCTTGTTGAGTATTCAGAGGTGACCTTCTGCACGCCATTGTCATAAAGAGTTGATATTTGACGATTTGTGGCTTGTCTGTGAGCCTAAACGTGTCTGTAGCAAGGCTGATATGGAGACGGCGCACCATGAAGAGTTGATGACCTCGTAGTCAGAAGCCAGAGGACTCCTTCAGCTCGAATGGCTAAGACGACGTCCATACTCTGGAATCCAATGACCTCCGAGTGGGGCAGCACTGCTTGAGCAAAATTCTTGGATGTTCGCCTTTGACCCCCCTGAATGTTTTTGTCTATCAAACTGTGAACACCAGAGAGGGTCGCGTGGGGAAATCCCAGTAGAGCAGCTGGAACCACCACAGAGATGTATGGACCTCCCTGACCTGACTTGTACACAGAACTTCTTTAATCCATTATAAAGTGCCAGCGTTCACCTAATTGGACAGTTGGCACATGCAATTGAGACTCTGACTCTACTCTGCAGAAGGGGCAATAAGACCCCGCACAAATATTCTGAAGAGCTTGGGGTGCACTTACTTTGTCACAGCACTGCAGTGCCCATGTACTCGGTGTACTCTGGTCGGACACAAACTAAACCCCTCGACCATGTGAGTGGGCACTGAGCGTGTCCGGCAGATCAGATGGGTCCAGCTGTAGACCTGCGCAGTTCTGCGATTCAGGAGCTCACCTGGACAGCCAATTGGGTGGCAGGTTTGTGTCACCTGGTTAGTTGACTTAAGGCAGCCAACTCCTCCCCCAACTCCAGAGCAGGTGTCACCTGTGACGTGTCGTATAAAGTGACAGCCTCCTCAAAGGAGTGGAGCTCTGGAGGTCTGTTGGGCAGGTGAGGCTGATTGGCTCCACACCCCCAGAGACCCCCAGCGCCTCTTTCAAGCTGTGCCATTTCTGGGGTCACTTAAGGGAAGCCCAGACTGAGAGACGGCACTGCGCTGACTGAAGTGCACAGAAATCGGTCAAATGAGAAAGTGGTGTGAATGCGTGCGGAGTGAAGCCTTTGCTCAACGCTGAAGGTCAGCCGCACGGGAGACTTTGAACAGAAACGATGGCCGGCACGGCTCAGCGCTGGAACGGCAGCCTGGAAGGGGAGTTCAGTGGCTGCTTCTCTCCGCAGCCCATATAAGCCGCACTCTGTCCGCCCACACGCGCGCCGTGACATTAGCTTAATTATTAACATTCAAAGCAAATTGTCATATTCATTGTGCAGGAGGAATGCACACCCTGAGACGAAAGATAAAGCGGCAAGGTTCGGGTATTAAAAGAGAAAAAGGCAGAATGAGGCCGTCTTTCATTTTCAGCAACGTAAGAGAGAAAATATTGAGCTGTGTTATTAATATTTATCACTGATTCTGAATATGGACTCCTCCATAAATATCAAGGCAGGCAGGCAAAGAATTTTATAAAACAGGCCACTAATCCAACGGAGCGGGCCCGAGTGAAGTAGTGCGTCACTGTCATTCCTGCTCACACACGGTGTAAGAGGGTACAAAAGAGTTCGGGTTCAACCTGGGCAGCAAGGAATTGACTGGCATCAGAAAGGTGTTCAGATGGCATTTTTCAGGGTTAGAGCTCTGCTCTCCTCTGAAGCTGGTCGACTTCTGACACTGCAGGTCATTAAGTCCTGGGCAGACCGAAAGGGGCGGGGCTTAGGCAGGTGACATCATCCGTGTTGACGATGGTGTTTCACTTTCTTCTTCCTCCAATGAGACCCAAACGAGTGAAACATTCCTCATGCTCACAAGTGTGACAATGGACACAATTTAGGTATGCGCACCTTTGGTGAAGGACCCCCTAATGAAGTCCGTGGCCATGGGATATTCTCCTTTTCCTCTACTGTTTCTGAGAGGGTTTGAAGTTAACTCTGTCAGCTGGGATGTAAAGCCTTCACCTCTCACCTCATTTCCACCTTAAGTGCCTGTCTGTGTGCCTCTCTGCTTGCCGTGTTTCTGCTCTTTCAAAAGATGTCGCATCACAAACATTTTTAGTACTAAAAAGCAGTGCACTTGCCATTCCAACAGATGGCACATCACAAACATTAACCCTGATTTTGCAAATCCCATACCAAATGGCACTTAACAGAGACATTGCGTTTGTCATTCCAACAGATGCATGTCTAAAGTTCTTATTCCAATGCAAAGTTTGTTCTTCCTTTTTTATAAATAATATACATAGAGTGTAATTATATTCTTTGATAATTTTATGTATTCATTGATTGATTTACAGTATTATTCAGCACATAGAATTTTGATTACATTTCGGTGTACTTTGTTTTTGTGGTATTAACTCCTAGAAAGCAGGTTAGTGTATTTAATTTGCGATTTCTACTGTAATCTTGTCCTATTCCAACAGGTGGCGCATCACATGCATTAACAGATGGTATATAACAGAGACAGACGCACTGCATGGTGAGCCACAAACCTTAACACTGAGGTCCACGTTGATGACTTGGATTTCACCCCATCTTAGATGGAGAGCACAGCTCAGCATTCCATAAAATGACAAAGTGCCAGCACGATGGGGACTTTATTCTCTTTTAGATGTTGTACTTTTCTTATTCTGTTCTTCCCATCTTTTCCTCTCCTTAGAAAATAATAAAAAACTGTTTACAAGAAAAATGATTAAAAAGACACAAACTAAGAACCGTATATCCAGAAATGTCACTTGGCAGCCTCGTTGTGCATCTCGTGGTCTGCTGGAAGCCCATGAGGACGTGAGGTCACGTTTGTTTCTGGAGTTCCCTGCTTTCCACCTGGCAGGCTGTCTGTCAGAACTTCAACTCCCAGGCACCCCTGCAAGAGTCCGAAGTGACTTGTCACCTGTCCGGAGTCTCCAGGCTTCCCTTCTTTCATTATGGGACCACACCGCGGGGGTGCCCAGCTCACTGCGGTGTGCCACACACCCTACTGCCCTCCACCAAGGAGCACCCTTGTTGTCATTGTCACCCTTTAGCGGGTCTCCAACTTTAAGTTTGTTCTCCGACGTCCACTGTGAGGTGTTCAGTGAGAGGTCCCTGTCTGCTTAGGCGCGTTCGTTTTTTAAATGATTTCTCTTAGACATCGACGCACTTAACAATTTATTGTGCGCAGGAACATCCCGTACATCGATATTCACACGCGCGCCTCTTCACTTAAGTGGCCTGCTTTTAAAAAGCCATTTAGAAACGAACGAGAGCAAAAGAGCGAATGCATGCACGATGTGCTAAACGCGAGGATAATTATGCACATCTTTTCTAAATTTCATACTCCACTTCTGCAAAATGTAAATTCGCAGGCTGACATCGGAAATGGAGCACATGAAGTGACATTAATACCAAAGTACAAAGACAGCTGGTGGGCAGGAGTCCTCGTCATCGACCGACTACTGCGACCATAAAGGGTGCCGGAAAGTGAAGAAGAGCCCCGCCGCTCAGTCTGACCTGGAAGTGAAAGGCCAAAGATGTACGCGTCCTCTGTCACCTCTTAGCGGCCTCTGGCTTCCTTGGTGTGAGTACAGCTGCCATCGTCACCTCCTCTTCTGAAATGGACGCGAGTCCTTTGTGTCTCGTCTCACAGCTCACACCTCATTTCGGATGGCAAGACTTCTACATGGCAGGGCTGTTTGGTTTGAGCGATGGTCCCCATATCTACAGAAGTCTTTACATTTCATTTATTGAGTTTGGTCTTTCCGTCCCCTTGTTGATGACAACGTGGTCACCACATAGGCGTCAACTGAGCGTCTGTCTGAGAATTGAATTGAGAATTAATTACGTTTAACAAAAAAAGGAAAGACTTTCTCGGTACAGCAGAATTAACATGAATGACGAGTTCACGTAGTGCAATGGGACCAAGCAGAGCTGTCTGGCCTCGTTGGGACACACCTGATGGACCTGATGAGGACGGAGTCGGCCGCACCACCCATAACAAGCTGGAGCAACACCAAGACATCAAGCTGAAGGGAAAGATAACGGGCTGACCGTGGGGACTACTGACGCTTGACCTTGCTTTACATTTTAGCCAGGAACAAGTATGGTGGAGCGATCTGACAGGGCATCTGGTAGAAGGTCATGAGATGGCCACACCGAGACCAGGATGGGCCGACTGAGAGAAAGGAGCAAATGTGGACTGCACGAGCCTCCGTTAGTCAATACAGTCACGTGAAAAACCCCCCAGTGAAGTGTGGACACATCAAACCTTGATCTTCTCGTGAAGCATATTGTAGATAAAGGTGATGTCATTGAAACTGGACATGGCAGTGCTTCATTCATTGAAAAATGCACAGATCGGCCATTTCCGTCTGTGGATAAAGCAACTCTCGGCTCTAACAGGCTGGCCTTGCCCCAGTAATGAGTAGGCACTTTCTAGTAGTCTTTGGCATCAACTGGGGGGACGTTTCTCCTGATCCTCCTGTGTGTGGTTTGTGTGATGTCTCAGGGGTGTCTTGCATGCACAGCCCACTTCAAATCCCTCCACAGTGTCTCGACTTGGCCTTTGACTTGGCGTTCCAAGACACGCGGAGTAAGTGACCAAGGAGTGTGGTGAACTGGGACTACCCTGGTGTTACTTGGGAGAAATGAGGCAAGTCGAGCCGATTGTTGGAACGTTCTGAAAAGCCAGGAGCGTTTTCTGCGTGTCTCCTACATTTTGACACGTACTGAAGGTGTTTAAAGTTAACTTGTGCAGTTTCAGGTGCCCTCGTTTGTTTTCTCGTCGCCATGGTGCGTGATGTCATTAGGGTGGCAGGCTATGAGGTCACCCCGATGGCCCTTCTGTATCAGGACTGTGGATCTGCCAAGCCTCTGTGCGCTTCCACTCACTTTGATCTCCAGGTTAAAAGTCTTTTTGGCTTTTGTCTTTAGGATTTCTGATCTCCCGATTTTGATTTCTGCCTCCCTCTCGTCTTTGTCTTGTCTCCCGATCTCCTTTTGCTCAAACGAATGCCTCGAGCATACGAGCCTCAGTGTAGTTTTCAGTGTTTGCTGCCATCTGGTGGATAAAACCAAACAGTCCCCTCTTTGGTGACTTCTGTCGACATTTCCCCTTTGCCGACACTCGCCTTGGAAGAGTTAGTCAGACAGTAATTGGCGGACGTGTCACTGATTGGCCAAATGAAATGTTTTGTTTTTGCAGATAAAGACCAGAAGAAGAGAGAAAAACTGTTCAAAGCGCTGAGGCAATACCAGCACATCCTGCGGACCAGACGGCCGCTCCCCGCAGTGAGTATCAGTGACGTCTGACTCCTCAGTCCAAGTCCTCTTCCTGCTTACCCTCATATTCAGGCGTTCAGCTCCACCTTTACTGACTTGTGATGCTATGAAGAGGGTCCTGAGTGATCCCAGAAGGGTGCGACACAAGATACAAACGCCGTAGAGGGCTGCTTGGGTTTACTCGTCTGACGTGCATGGTGTCAGGTGTGGCCTGTTTCAGCTTGCAGATCTAGAACAGGGCTCACCAAGTCCGGTCCTGGAGGTCCACCGTGGCTGCAGGTTTTCATTCCAACCCTTTTTTTAAATGCTAATGGACTTGTTGTGAATTCATTTTAATTGAATTGCTTTTTGAAGATTTGCTCCCCTGAATTTCTTCATCGTTGCTCTGATTTGCTTCATTTCGGCCCTTAAATGGCACCCAAACAGAAGTGAAATGTGAAGTGAGTGAGGGAGCCACCAGAAGACCACCGAAATCGGGGCCTCAAACTCCAAGCAGCTGTTTAATGAGGCGCCGAGTCTTGTCGTTCATTAAACTCGTTCTTTAATTCTCTGGCTTGTTGCTTCTCTCATTGTGCAATGGCAGACATTTCTGTAATTGCTGATTCTCTTTTTCTAAGAGCACTGGGGACCTGAGCGGATCGACATTTCGGAGACTTTCATCGTTCTTTATTTTCAGATATTGTACTTTGGACACCTCATTTTGTATCTCGTTATTGTTTGGCTGCTAATTAAGGAAAAAGAACGAATGAAAGGGTCTGAGTCTTCAAGAGCAAGTAAGTTAAAATGAGTTCAAAAGACGTTCATTAGCAGCAAAAACGGGTCACTCATTAATAGAAGGGGTGGAATGAAAACCTGCAGCCATGGTGGTCCTCCAGGACGACCCCTGATCTAGAGCATAGTAGAGCACAAATGGTTAACACATTCGGCACAGCAGCAGATTATTGGGTCACCAGTGTGACAATGAAGACCTTAATGCCAACCCGAACGCGAATCCTTCAAGTTCAAACACAAAATTCACAATGAACTGACTCCCCGTCTCTGTGACTGACATATAAGGGTAGTGGGAGGGGCCAGAGGAGGCAATGTCAGGAAGACCCCGCCTCTGGGGGAGGGCTCAACCTACAAAACACAAGGAACGGCAACACATTTAAAGGCACAAATAACAAGAGAAGAGCAAACCTCACAGAAATGACGTAAAGATATGAAAATCACAATAAAACAGAAAGAAAACTACAGGCGACACTGGCAACACTGCAAGAAATGAAATCTAAGCAAGTGACAAGTATTTATATCAGGACATTACATCTTGTTTTCCTTATTGTAAGAATTATTGACCTATCAAAAAAATGGTATAAGACATCTCGTCAAGTAAATTTTGGTTACCCCATTGGCAGAATTATTTGCTAAGTGATAGCAAAACAAGTGCCATTTCAAGTTATTTTGTCTAGTTTTAGGGTAGTGAAGTTTACAGGTAAAGCACAAACTTTACAGAATGTTTAGAAAGCAGCGTGGAAGACACTAGAGGGCACTGTTGCCTCTTTCAAGCCAACAGACAGACACTCTGAACGCAGGGTTAAATCTCCAAGAACTTGTTTAACCCTTTTTCTTCTTGTAATAGTGCTCTGAAGCACCTCCGCCACCATAAACTGGCAGCACAATAACAATAATATTAATAATAATACTAATACACACTGATCTCTCCTCCACACCTCCCAGCAAGCTCTGTCCACCACCTCCCAACTCCGGCTCGCTTGCTGGGTCTCCACCAGTCCTTCTTCTAGTCCTTCTGTTCCTCCATCCATGTGACTTGTCAGCACTTCCGGGTCAGATGGAGACTTGTACTTTTCTTCAGCCCGGAAGAACTTCTGTGTTTCTGACCCCGTGACTTGGGAGCACTTCCAGGCTATATGGAAAATAAAGATCCTCAGGTCTCCCTGCAGCATCTCCTGGTGGCACCCACAGTACCCAGCAGGGCTGTGAAGCCGAACTCCAAATGGTGGAATCTGCAGGGACATCTCCATCTGTGGTCCGGTGGGAAGTAGTGGCCCTCAGTAGCTGCTTTCCCCCGTCTTGCTCCTCTATGGGTGTCTCAGCCGTCCGCCACAACCGTAAAACAAAGGAAATGCGTAACGTTACGGATCTCTTCTTGGACACTCGGCAAAGGAGGAGAGGAAAACGAAATCTTTCAGCAGCATCAATGAGCGACTTAAACCTCTGGGTGGATCTCAGCAAGCGTCTGCTTTTCTTACATTTTTCTGGGGGCTCTTTTATCATTTTTTTAAGTTTGAGAACGTTGGGATTGATAATAGAATGATGTTTTTTGGTCAGTACTCCACTCTGAGATCGATTCTAAAAGATTCTGTTTATGATTTTGGATTTTATTACAGAGGCCTGTTTCTGCATTTGTTACACCAGCAGGCAGCTCGGTGCACAGTTTTGGGGTCCTGAAGTCCTGGTGCTTCAGTCTTATTATGTAGACTCAGAGTCACAGGGAGGTCAGTCAGCTACAAGTGTAAGGTGCTCAGGAGCGTCTTCTGAACGGCCACTTTATTGGGCTTCTTCTACGCCGTGCGCGGTTCTGTCAGGCACACGCTGGACGTCTGCAGCATAAGGACCACCTAGAGAAGCTGTTAGGCCACCTGGGCGTAATCTCCAAAGCTAAATGATCTTCACCTCTTCATACCGTTTCCTTCTGAAGAGCAAGTATGAGAAAGAGGTCACAAAGACGGCTTGCTTGTTTCTGCTCATCCTGGAGCACATTGTGTATTTATTAAATGATTACTAATGAAGATCCATCAGCCAGAAGTACAGAGCATCTCGACTCGACTCGGTCCGACTCCAAGTGCATTGTATGATGATGCTGTTGCTTAGTAACAGATCATATTCTCCTGGCAGCACACAGCCACTCCAACTTACAAATTATTTTTGCATTAAAAAAAAATATATATATATTAAAAAAAAAAAACAAATGCATTTTTTGAAACACACAGGTGCTTTCTGAGAAACGTCTTGTGAGATGTGAACAGCGGCCTGCTCTTCCCTCCACCACACACATACCAAGTCATTTTACTGACTGAACGCAGTCTCGTTCTCATCTCGATGAGAGTCCACTTCGCTTTCTTAATTCATTTATTGGCCCCTCTGCTTGCCTTCACATCTGTGCCTACTGCACAGAGAATGTAGCAGCAAAACTGGAATAAGAGACCAAAAAACCAAGCAAAACACTGCAACCGTGCAATCAGCAAAAAAAACATCCCGAACCAAAACACGAAACCTAAATCCTAGTCAGAGCAATAATCTGCCAAGCGGAACTTCCAGAACAGCAAAGAATTGATCGCCGTAAGGTTTGGGTGAATCCACAATCTTGGACGAAAGATCACAATGACAAACTCATGTGATGTGACTTCCGGGACAAGCCCATTGATAAACGGTCTTGGCAAAAGGAGAATGCACTTCATTTTTGGCATTGTTTAAAAATAGCAGGAACTGAAAAATTAACAAAAAAAGTGAATTCCTTCTGGTTTATAACCTTAGGTTACTTGTGTGTTTTTGTGTGAAAAACAAGAAACAGCAGGAGTAAAAGAAATAAGACATCACACCAAAAATACATTGTTATATTTCACTTTCCAGTTCAGTGCTTTAGTGGAACGATCGGATTTCCTTATCCCAAACGACAGCCCCCAGTTCATCCAAGATCAGTTTATAGGTCTGATTCCACGGACTCCATAGGTCTGCCCACTAAATGGCCTCTTCTAGATCCAATCCCTCTACTCCAGAGTCCTTCAAGAGTATTGAGCACCTCATCTTTTTGAGAATCCTGAAAACCCTGTTGTTGTGGCTCAGCTAGGACTCTGACCCTGGTGTCCACTCTCTTGGCCTGTTTATTTTCCATCCATCCATTTTCCGAAGGAGCCAATCCCAGCCAACACAGGGCACAAGGCAGGAACCAATCCTGGGCAGGGTGCCAACCCACCGCAGGACACACACAAACACCAAGCACACACTAGGGCCAATTTAGATTCGCCAATCCACCTAACCTGCATGTCTTTGGACTGTGGGATGAAACCGGAGCGCCCGGAGGAAACCCAGGCAGACACGAGGAGAACATGCAAACTCCACACAGGGAGGACCCGGGAAGCGAACCCCGGCCTCGTAACTGAGAGGCAGCAGCGCTCCCACTGCGCCACCGTGCTGCCCTCCTGTTTATTTTGCTTGTTGTTATTTTTCTATGCTTATATTTGTATTAAGTTCTGTAATTTGATGTTTTGTTTATATTGTGTTGGCTAGTTTTTGAATTATTGCATATTTATTAAACAGTTTACTTGGTAACTTGTCATGTTATTTCAAAATGAGCCAAAGGAGGCAGGCCCCCCAGCATTGCATTCAGCCTGTTTAAAGGCCAGATACGCTTTGAGCTCATGCTGAGATGTTAGAAATCCTCTTGTGTTGTTCAGATCCCCATTTTTTGGATTTTGTCTTGAAAAGATTTGTACATTTATACATTTTAATTCTTTGGTTTTTAAACTCTCTGACCTTGTTTTTTAGGATCGATATTGGCATTCAGATTTCTTTCATTTCATTTTTCAATTTCAGGTTTTGTTCATTTTTGAGTTAGGAGGCAACCATTTGAATTGAGTCTTCTTCAAATTTTATTGAAATGAAGTTCATCATTATTATAAGAGACAATGATAGATAGATAGATAGATAGATAGATAGATAGATAGATAGATAGATAGATAGATAGATAGATAGATAGATAGTGTAGTTGGCAGGATTAGATAGATAGATAGATAGATAGATAGATAGATAGATAGATAGATAGAGAACCGTATTTGTCCCCAGAAGCCTAATAATTAACAATGTTATTAAATTATGACACTAAATAAGCCCCTCCCTCTCAGATTTACGCCACAACAGCTAACAGGACAGATCATGTCTGACTTGGCGTTCCCCGTGACTGTCAGGCCTTACTTTGGTGCAGAGGTGGTTTAGGACCAGGCCTACTATTTGGAGATTCAATGTGTGTTTCTCTCGTTTTCGGACCCCAGTCTGCCCCCAGCCTGACTTTTACCTGCTTCAGTTAACTCCTTACCTGCTGGTATAACGATTTGTGTTCCTTTTAATTTGGTGAATCAGACTTTTGCTGGTTCTGTTGACCACTCACTAGTTTCTGATTTCTGGTTAGTGAGTCCTACTTTATGCCACTCTGTTTACAATCAAAGACTACCAGTCCTGGTGGATGGCATAGTGGTTGGCATTGCTGCCTTGTTCCTGGAGTTCAAATCCTAGTCTGTGCAGTTCTCCGTCTGAAACCTGGAGTGTGGATTTGCGGTATGGAGACGAGCTAACCACCACCACAAAGAAATGTGAGCTGTCCTGAGTCAGGCTGCCAGTAGGGGGCACCCTTCATGAGAGTCCGTCGTGGGGAGCGTCTTCAAGTTAGGAGTACACATCTTCCATCCATCCATTTTCTAACCCGCTGAATCCGAATAGGGTCACGGGGGTCTGCTGGAGCCAATCCCAGCCAACACAGGGCACAAGGCAGGAACCAATCCAGGGCAGGGTGCCAACCCACCGCAGGACACACACAAACACACCCACACACCAAGCACACACTAGGGCCAATTTAGAATCGCCAATCCACCTAACCTGCATGTCTTTGGATTGTGGGAGGAAACCGGAGCGCCCGGAGGAAACCCACACAGACACGGGAGAACATGCAAACTCCACGCAGGGAGGACCCGGGAAGCGAACCCGGGTCTCCTAACTGCGAGGCAGCAGCGCTACCACTGCGCCACCGTGCCGCCCACAAATCTTTTTAAAGGACATTTTCATTAAAGCCTTATAGGTGCGGATTCTAAACTTCTTTGTTCCCTGACTGGTCTTATCTTCAAGTCGTCACTATTTCAGCTCCTCATTCTAATATTATGTTATCATTATTTTATTCCAGTATTACCCTTCCCAGCCTCAGAAGGAGTGACAATCGCTTGGTTGCATGCGCTTTGCTTCCTGAGGATTAATCACCGCTCAGCAGCTTTGTTTAGCACTAATTTATATTGTGTCAAAATGGAGTGCCGAGCTGACTTGTGATATTTCCTTTTGTTTTCTTTTCTGTGGGAATCCGCTTCAGGGAAAGAACGCGATTGTTTGTCTAATAAAAGGGCAAGAAGGAGCTCTGGCATATTGATAAATGTTTGGATTCTACAGCACTAAATTAGCTCCGTCTCATTAACGTCGCTCAAGGGATTCTCCAAAACGACTTACAAATGATGCCGGCTTCAGAGTTTCTACAATAGGAGCATTTGGGGGACTCCCTCAGGAACACAATAGGTGGTGGTGGTGGTGGCCAAAATGTCATCTTCAGCTTAGGCAATAGAGGACCACAATGCCTCCAAAACCCCCTGTGGTAATTGGAAGGCTTTTAAACTTTGAAAAGGTTAATTTTTTTGTAAAGGATGGACAAGGAATGACAACAACTGCAGCACTGCTCCAAATGGGAGATGCCACCCTCCCATGTGAAAGAACACAGACGTCCCAAAACTACTTCCAAAAATGCCCAATGGAGGGGGAATGTCCTACCAAAACTCTGGCCTAATATACAGTAAGGGTAAGTACAAGATCTTTATACAATAGAAAGTTTATTCTCACAAAATGCTCTGTCACACTGAAAAGCTTCAAAGAGCACAAAAGTCTAAAGGAGTTGCCAGCAAGAACATCCAAAGCAAACAAAGTCCCACCACTGAATCCAAAGAAAAGCCAAAAAACAGAGCAGGAGGTCAAAAAATGTAGAAATCCAAAAAAATCAAAGTGTAACAATAAAGACAAATAAACTCACCAACTCCCGAGCGCATTCACAATGAACCACCAGGGACTGTGGGAGACCCTCCAGATTTAGGGCCCCGCCTCCTGGGGAACCACCCACAAACCACATAGAACAAAACACGGGCTTAAATACAGAGAACAATAAACATAAAGAAAACTGCAACGCATAAATGAAAGAAATAGTAACACATATAAATAAAAATGTACATCAAAGACACAAAGGAAGCGTTTCGACCCCAGTGAGGATTATGAGACCTTCTCAGCTTTGTGTCTCCTTCTCCGCTTCTGCTTCTTTTGACACCCACTGCACGCCCAACCTACCTGGAAAGGGGTCTCTCTTTGAACTGCCTTTCCCGAGGTTTCTTCCATTTTTCCCTACAAGGTTTTTATTGGGAGTTTTTCCTTATCTTCTTAGAGAGTCAAGGCT
Organism: Polypterus senegalus; assembly: GCF_016835505.1. Lineage (NCBI taxonomy): Eukaryota > Metazoa > Chordata > Cladistia > Polypteriformes > Polypteridae > Polypterus > Polypterus senegalus. Next base: position 103,188,095 of record NC_053169.1, on the reverse strand, counting down.
GGGGGGCTGTCAAGAGGCAGGGCCTGGTAAAGCCCATTGTGGCACTTCCTGTGTGATTTTGGGCTATACAAAAATAAACTGTATTGTATTGAATTCTATAATGGCCCCCTGGTTGGGAAAGGGAGCAGGAACCGCCCCAGCCGGGATGCCAGTCTACCCAGGCTGTTCATCGTTTACAGTCTCTCACCCCAGTAAGAAAGAACCAGCAGTCCCCAGTGGGATGTCAGCCCAGCCAGGCCTTCCGTCAGAAGGCTTAATCAGCGTTTAAAATCTGACAGACACGCATAGTCATAAGGCCCACAAGTCATGTAACCTGACATGTGAAATGGTGGGCGTTAAGTGTGACACTCTCGCCAACTCCATGCCATGTAGTATGACACACACTTAAGGTGTTGGAGTTCGACAATCCCAAATGTAAGGGAAGTGTCGGGAACGCACCAGGAAACAAAGTCTTAAAATGAATAGGAGTGAAAACCGGGGGGGCAAACGAGCCGAACGCCTAAATCAAAAATAACACCAGCAAGACAGACATAACGGAAAGTCGCCATCTGCAGTAACAGGGAGGCTTGCCTAAACAGCAGGTGGTATCATCTCAAAACTTGGATTGAGAAAGCTGGGCACGGCCATCTTAAATAGGACATCAAGCCAACCGCCGTGACAACTGTGAGCAACAATGGCAATAACAAATCAAAATGGCATCATAATAAGGTAATAGATGGCTCATCTAAAGATAACCCTGGCACAAAGACGTGATGTGAGGCCCACTAGACCCCCACGGACTGAGCGGAGCGAATTAAGAAAGTGGATAGACGGACGAGCGGACTTACGAATGCTCAGAGTCACAAGGCCCTTTTATTCCAGTCAGGACGTCTTTACAAAATTGTGGTGGGCTGCACGGGTTGGGGGTCCTCGTGAAAGCTGCGCTGTTGTTTTACTGGTGGACGACTCCATTCAGACACTTTTACAGTATTTACTCAGGTGTGCCTCGTGTCCGCCTTCGATGTTACACTACGGTAAACACGACATTTCTTCGGTATTGACAAGACGAGTCGGACAGTTCTGTCTTCACTCACTCATGGCTGTCGTTCTTTTTCAGGGTGACATCACCGAAGATAAAAGTCAGCATGATGTCAACGGCATCACCAATCAACGAAATCTTCACAAAGCTCGTGTCGCACCTCTCGGGACGCCCATCACATCACTGGCAGGTCCAGAGGCGGTCAGCAGCTCAGTCAAAACAGTCCAAGGGGGGCTCTGCCAGGATGCCTTGAGGTCTCTGAATCACACAAGAAGTTCTTCAAGACTGTGGAAGAGCCTCGGGAAATACAAAGATGAGACGCTCGCAAAGAAAATCTATTCGACTCCCACGAAGGCAACGTACTGCGGAGATGTCCTCGATAAGCACTCGAAGTGGTTCACCCGGCGGAGTAAGCCGTTCACGCCGAGGACACTGAAGAAAGCGGCCAAGCCTTTCTTATCGAATTACCGGTACTACACGCCGCCCAAGAGGGGCTCACTATCCCCTGTCAACAGGTGAGGTCAATGCGTTAAGGCAATTAATAATGAATGTAACATACGAGGTGGGACCCAAAAATTACCGGAATTGCTAAAAAAGAAACGTTATTATCCAACTTGCACCAGCTCTCTTTGAGTCATCGTCCAAAAACCCCTTGAGATGCCATCCCAGCGCTTCCTTCATTCCTGTCACCATGTCTCGTACTCCACTGTTGTCACCGTGTCCATGCTAGCAAATTGTCTTCCTTTCAATCCCAAATTTAATTTCAGGAACAAAAAAGAGAGTCACAGAGAGAGAAATCTGGCGGTGCGAATACGGGGAGTGCCAAGTCATAAGCACATCGCTTTTGGTTAAAAACTGGGATCTGCCGCCATTGGTGTGAAAGGCAGTTCTGGGTGGGCCACTGCTCTGGACGTTTTATTCCTGATCATGCTGCTGATTAACAGTCAGTTCATGGGGAAACTCTTTATTAACAAGGCCATTAATGTCGGTAAAACACGATCGGTGTGGTCTCGATGTTCGATAAAGCCTGATGTGCTTTCCTCGAAAATCACGCGCATGATCGCAGAATAAATGTCAGAAATACAAATGGGCAGACTGATTACCATGACTGGCACCACCTAGAGTCGATAACGGCATTCTGGCCATTTTTGGGGCCCCCCTTTGTAAATAATCAGGAAAACTAGACCTTGGATATAAAATATATATAAAAATAAATGATACTGCGGTGTGTCAGAGTGGCAGTTGATGATGACTTAACAACACATTTGAGGCCATGGGGTCCTGGGAGAAGGGGCAGACGCTGCAACTGGATGAACTCTGCGCCTCACTTTACGCTTTTCTTTCCGCAGGTCGACGGACGTCCCAGTGCTGGCTTTAGAGGAATACAGAAGTCAGGATGCCTCCCAATATCAAAAACAGGTATCTATTTGATTTATCACAAGACAGCATTTAAACCTTTCTAGAATTCCTACGTAAATTGGGCATAACATATCCTGGCATAAAGTGCAAATGAATATGGTAGTCGAAATAAGAAGTCAACACGTCAACATCTTGCACACTTTCCCAATGCAGCCATACACACGACGTTCAGAGCAGACATCGGCCTTCCCTCAATAAAACGACGCGGCCAAAGAACGAGCAGAATTCCAAATCCGTGAACAGGGAGGTGCAATGGCACAGGAGGAGAGCGTTGAACGAGCTAAGAACAAACGAGTTCTCCTGCCAGAGCCGGCTGAGTGCCTGCTGGTCGGTTAGAACTTCCACTCTTTGCAAAAGGTTCGAGCAGCTCTGAAGGGAAGGCAGCAAGTGATTATCCAGGAGACATCTCATGATGGCTGGGGGGCAAGAGCTCACCCGAGACCCTCACAACCAAATAGCTGAGCAGAGGGGCTGACTAACCCCATGGGGGGGCTGACTTACGTCAAGTGCTTTTACCGTTATGTGTGGACTGTATAAACTTGCGCGTGAATTTAATAAAAATAATGTTAACATACACCGGATTTTCTCATTAGTGTATTCAGCCACATTTTTTCAACAAAACATGCAGACTTTATCAAAATATAACTAGAGATTATAACTTGACAAATCTGCTCAAACGGGACACGCAGACCTCAAAAGTGGGGCCCCCTTAGGCACGGGGCCTGGGACGGTCACCCCACTTGCCACCCCCAAACGCCACTCTTGTAGCTGAGCAACAGAGCCACGACACTGGTTAGCAGCTCCACTGGGGCCCTTATCCTCACGTGGCAGGAACGTCAAAGCACCCACCATTAACCGGCAACGCACAGGAGCCATTGGATTTTGTGGCCATAGTTCTGTCCCAGCATGACTGGACTCCTGTGTCCCATGAAGACATGGACATGGACCTCAGTGTGAGATGACCAGGTGAGCCAGGTCTTCTCGTCCAGCCTCAGGACCTGACCTCATACAAGCTCTCTTGGCCAAAACTCCACAACCTCGGAGGCTGTTATGGGGGAGCCAGCTCCATATTAACGGCCCTTCGGTTTTTGGAATGGGATGTCCAACAATGTCATATACTGTAAGTGTGACGGTCAGGTGTCCACAGACTTTTGGCCTTGAAGTGGCGTCTCCCTCCCCGTCACAGCCACTAAGTCAAATGCTGCCAGAGGACTGAATAAAGAGAACGAAGTCACTTGAGGGGTGACGTTCCAGATAATTATGGTGGTGATCATAACAGAGACCTCTCGCTCTTTTCCTCATCTGGGTTTGTGACATAACACGTCTGGCAAGGGAGTCGTGTAATAAAGACCTCAAAAGAAAGATAAAGAATCTAAATGAAAGCGTGAAAGTCGAATTAGCGGGAGTCTCACTGCAGGAGCAGGAAATTAAGAAGAGCCTCACTGATCAGAATGAATGTGACAACGCACAACTTCCATTACCCTTTGTCTTGGTTGGCTAACGCTAAACGTCTCGATCTGCAGTCTGCCTGGGAATATCGTCAGATTGGACGGAGAGGAGGAAGACGAGGCCTGAGAGAGAGAGTCACACGTCAGTTATGATCAACTCTCTGAGCCGACTGTCACTTGTCACTTGGTGTTTTGCTAATTGATTCTGTCCCCACACTTTCAATTAGTCCAGTCGCCAAGGACAGCGAGCGCCATCACTCACCATTGTCTACGGCTTTCAAACGCGGATGACAGCCGGGTGACGTGAGGCCTCACGGTATCTCATTTTGTGAGAAAAGTGAACATGGAAGTGAAAGCAGACCCAGCTGTTGAGCTCCTGGTCTCTGACTGCACTGACGTCAGGGCGCAGGTCCTCATCGTGGATCAGCCTCACTACTTTCAGCTTTAAGAGCCTTGAGGTGCGCCCTCGTTTGTGGGCACCGTGCCTGTCAATGCACTGCCGGTCCATTCTGATTTTCTTGCACTCACTCGCACGTATCCGATCTCTCTTAGGGACACATGGATTCTAATTCTACATCACTGCTTAGTCGTATCTGAGTATTGAAAATCAAGATGGAGGACGGCGCCGAGTCAACAAGCTAATGAAAGCTGGTTTGGGGGCCTGCTAACGGCTCTGCGTTGTCTGGTGAATCTCCTGCACCTTATGTGCGTATTTCTCTGCAAGAGACTCGGCACAAGTAATCGAATGTCCACCTCGACGTTGTGAAATTGACAAACCGCTGCTTTGGAGCCAAACCTTCCACGTCTCCCCATCAGCCCGGCTCCATTCTCATGTCCTGCCCTGAAAACAAAGTGAAGTTGTTACGAAACGACCATTTCATGTTTTTTTGTTTGGGTAAATGGAGACGGCAGTTTTGAGTTTTTTCAGTTAAGGAGTTTGCTTTTCACTTACTGCACGGGTGTCGAACTCCGGTCCTGCAGGTTTTCGTTCTAACCATCTTCTTCATGAGTGACCCGTTTTTGTTTCTAATTCACATCTTTTCTCTTAGTTTCAATTAACGTGACTCCCCCCCTTAGTTGTCAGCCAAACAATAACGAGACACAAAACGAGTCGCCACGTGACCAGCTCACCTGTGCCCATCACACAAGTGTCTGAAAATAAAGAAAGGTGAAGGTCTCAGTAAAACTCACCAAAACATCTTGACGGTGGTCTTAGGAAAAACAGAAACATCAGCCATTTTGGAAATGTTTGCTGTGGCAGAACGAGAGCAGCAACAGGCCATGGAATTAAAAAACGGACTTAATTAACAGCAAGAATCAACTTCTCATTGAGAGACTGGTTGGAGTTTGGAGTTCTAGCGGCTCGTTTCATGTCTCGTTTCAGTTTGGCTGTCATTTAATGAAGAAACGAATAATCAATTTAGAGGACCGAATCCTTAAAAACAGGGGGCTATTAAAATAAAGGGAAAAGGAGTTAATTAGCAGTGAAAACTGATTAGGAAAAGGGTGCGAATGAAAACCTGCAGCCACTGCGACCCTCCGAGCCCGGAGTTCGACACCCCTGACCTACTGCATACGTTCAATTCTTAATTAAATTCCGGTCGTTTCTGACGCCATTTTGTTTGTGTTGCGATTGCTGCCATTTTCTTTATTCATCGTTGAGATGCCAGCACGGTTATTAAATGCTGGAGTCGTGGAGGGCAGGGCGCTTATGCTAACTTCGTCCCCTTTTGATGCACTTCTTCCTCCTCCGGGTTTGTGGCTACACTCCAACCTCTACGTTCTTCTTCTCACTCAAATCTTTACCTCAGTTCAAGTACCCCTTCGGCGCAGACCCCTGCTGCTAATCGTCAGTTAAGATTTTTGAATATCATTTTCATTCTTTCGTTATTCCCCTCTTTGACTCCCCTTCATTTTTTGTCTTCACTACGTCTCTTCTCCTAATCTGCCTCCCCTGTAATGACCTTTGGTGGCATAACGAGAGTACTTGAGCCGCCGCTGCCCTGTTGGTATTCCTGGTGGTCCACAAGGTGGCATCTGCCTGATGAATTTGTTTTGGTGACTTAGTGCTTGACGATTACGTTCAGGACTCCGGCATCTCTGCAATCTCGTATCGGATTTGGATCGAATGTAAAGTTAACCAAAGAACAAATCAGGTGTGAGCCCACAGTGGACTCTGCTAACTGCAGCGTCTTTAAACCCCACCAGTCGTATTATTAATTCTAATTGTTTTTCAAAAGGCTTCACAAATGAAATGATCCTTGTGCCAAATTAATGGCCCAGCTGACTCGGCTGCCACTGCTGGGTGCGTTAATGTGCTTTGCGCTTCACTCTTTAAGGCGCTCAAATTGATATTCATACGCTTGTCCGCGAGCTCATAAATGTCATCAAAGAAATGTAAATCTCAGCCACTGAAAATGCCCTCCAGTGACTTCGCTGAAGAAGGTTTATCGTCCGCGTCAAGAGAGAATCGGGAGGATGGCAGTGACTCACACCGGAACAAAAATCGGACTGAAAACTGTTCCTTAACAGTATGTTGTAAAGATCATCTGCATGTATCTACTCTTGGTATTCCATTGCCATCTTCATTAAGTAGAAGACCACTGAATGCAAACATCCATCTATCCATCCATCCATTATCCAAGCCGCTACATCCAATCTATAGGGTCATTGGGGGTCTGCTGGAGCCAATCCTAGCAAACACAGGGCGCAAGGCAAGAAACAAACCCTGGGCAGGGTGCCAGCCCACCGCAGTAAATGCAAACATCAACCCGACAATACAAAGACAGACAGAGAGGGTGCCCCCTGCTGGTAAAGGTGTTGGAGTTTAAATGACACAGGGACAGGGGTCTGGTCCAGTCACCACCACTGACCATCCAAGATGCCCCTTTATATGGAGTAATTTGCCCACAGTGCAGCCCCTCTGTGCCAGCCTTAAACTGCCCACCTCCGAACTATGACTGGTGTCGGGGTGCCCATCAGGCCAGTCCAACATCGAAATGGCATGAAATAAAAACAAATTAAAGATGGCTATTAACAACCAGAACCCAAAGGTGGTGTTTCTCCTGCCATTGAGATTAGTTGGGGGGCACTGCCCAGTTATCTGTGTCACCCACCCAACTCTGAGGGGGGGTAAAGGCCTTAGAGCCTCCATTCTTGAAGCCCATTGAATTAACTTAACAAAGGGTGCACTGCGACTGAGTTGTCTAAGCTGCGTCTTTGTCTACTTTAAGGGGGTCTCCTGTTTTCATCCCAATGTTCTTTACACTGATTGGCTGCCAAATCAACCCTCACCTTGTGCTCCTTGCTGTACAAAAGCTGGAATTAGTGAGATGACTCAGATTTGAAGGTCCCAGAGGGCATAAATTAAGTGCTGCCGTTTTCTTTTCAAAGCCTGCTGAGATCCAAGCCTGGCTTAAAATATCAGTTTCTGTACTCGCTAAATCCTGGCATTGGGTGCAAGGCGGGAACCCACCCGGGCTGGTGGGCCTGTCCTTTACTCTGACACACACATTGGGTTAGTTTAAAGTCAGTTAGTGCACATGTGCTTGGGATGGGGGGGGGCACACAAGCCCACCCCGTAAATGAGCATACTGACATTTGAACCTGGCGAGGGTCTCTCCCTTTACTCCTTTTAATTCCACTTTTGGGAAACCTCTGATGTGTGGGGACAAAAAAGGTAAGGATTACCCACGGGGTGGAGGGGGATGAGGGGGGCTTAAAACCTGAAATAGAAAAGGACATGTGACAGACTTGGGTCAAGAGGAAGGGGTCCGCAGAGGCTGCTTAAGTATAAGGGCCCAGAATTCTGTGTGACACCCCCGTGTGCTGCACTTCATTGGCTCGCTGACTTGTGCTGTTCCTTTATAACTCATGAAGCATGTGGTGGTGGAAGGAACCAAAAAACAATAAAAAATGAGAGAATAATTAAAAAGTCTGTGGCCATAAACATCAATTGACTGCGTAAATAAAGAAACATAAGAGCAGGAAAAAGTGTGACGTTAAGATGAGGTAATGCTGGCTGTTGTTGGTTTCCCTTACAGGACTACAGAGGAGGTCTGCGTTTTTTCACAGCATCTCAGGTTCCATCTGACACTCTAAGGTAGGACACGAGTTTATGGTATTCATTCTTCAAGAAAAAGACAATCAAACAACTTCTTTACTCTGACGGACAAGGCTGTGTGTGTAGTAACTGCACAGATGGAAGTGGAGAAATCAGCATACACATTGGTGAAGCAACACAGTATTAGGAAATGATAGATAGATAGATAGATAGATAGATAGATAGATAGATAGATAGATAGATAGATAGATAGATAGATAGATAGATAGATAGATAGATAGAGATAGATAGATAGATAGATAGATAGATAGATAGATAGATAGCATAATTGATAGATTAGATAGATCATAATTGACATGATTAGATAGATAGATAGATAGATAGATAGATAGATAGATAGATAGATAGATAGATAGATAGATAGATAGATAGATTGATAGATAGATAGATAGATAGATAGATAGATAGCATAATTGGCATGATTAGATAGATAGATAGATAGATAGATAGATAGATAGATAGATAGATAGATAGATAGATAGATAGATAGATAGATAGCATAATTGGCATAGATAGATAGATAGATAGATAGATAGATAGATAGATAGATAGATAGATAGATAGATAGATAGATAGATAGATAGATAGCATAATTGGCATGATTAGATAGATACAGTTTACAATACAATACAGTTTATTTTTGTATAGCCCAAAATCACACAGGAAGTGCCGCAATGGGCTTTAACAGGCCCTGCCTTTTGACAGCCCCCCAGCCTTGACTCTCTGAGAAGACAAGGAAAAACTCCCAATAAAAACCTTGTAGGGAAGAATGGAAGAAACCTCGGGAAGCAGTTCAAAGAGACCCCTTTCCAGGTAGGTTGGGCGTGCAGTAGGTGTCAAAAGTAGGGGTCAATACAATACAATATACACAACAGAACAATTCCTTAAGACAGCATAATAAAATTTTAGAATTACGGTTTAACAGTAGATGATATGACATAATTAGGTTTTTGAGTCCTGGAGACCTCATCCATCTAGCTGCATCTCCATTTGGCCATGCCACGGCTGAAACATTGCTCCGATGAAAGGACCTCTCTTTCCCATGATTCCTGTGATCCTCCATCAGGGATGACTTTACCATAGGCAGGCAAACAACTTGGCAGGTGGGCCGAGGCACCAATGGCCACATTTGGGTACCGAGAAAAGAAACAGAATAGGTGAGGGTTAGTATTCAAATATAATTATCATGTTACTTATGTTATAGTGCTAATGACTAACAACAGAGATGCAGTATGTACAGTTAATCAGCAGCTCTAGTCAGGATATGCTAAACTGAAGTAGTGAGTCTTCAGCCGGGATTTAAAGGCTGAGACCGAGGGGCATCTCTTATGGAAGCAGGAAGACCTATCTAATAGATAGATAGATAGATAGATAGATAGATAGATAGATAGATAGATAGATAGATAGATAGATAGATAGATAGATAGATAGATAGATAGCATAATTGACACGATTAGATAGATAGATAGATAGATAGATAGATAGATAGATAGATAGATAGATAGCATAATTGGCATGATTAGATAGATAGATAGATAGATAGATAGATAGATAGATAGATAGATAGATAGATAGATAGATAGATAGATAGATAGATAGATAGATAGATAGATAGATAGATAGATAGATAGCGTAGTTGGCAGGATTCCATAGATGTGGTCAGATCTGCCTGGTTGTGCCGCAGGTTTACCTTTAGAGACTTTAACTTGTGGACAGAGCAGGTCCAGCTGGTCACATCCCCAAGTGGGACACGCTGATAGAAGTTTGTTCCTTCCTAAGTTTCCTTGGCTGAAGTCAACCAGCATTCCCAATTCTGAATGATTCATCATTGGAGTGTCGCTAACAGAGTGCGTCATTTCCGTTTCTGAGTTAATTAATATTAAATCAGGATGATGGATCCCGTCTCTCTAGGCAGTAACGTGGATGAATTCAGTCAGCATGTCTGGATTGTACATTTTAGTTCTAATTGTAATGTGCTTTCTTTTTTTGTATCATTGCTCATTAACACAGGGGTCCAGTCCCCCTTCTGCCTGTTCCACTCCATCTGATCATATCAGATGCAACCCACCCAGCATTAAAATAGCAACTGAAATAAGAAGTGCAATCCAGCTCTACACAGTACCCACAATGCCACAGTATCTGAGCTCACTGGTGCTTGCCATGAGATGTGACAGTTCATCCATCTTATTTAAAAGTGATCGAACATTCCTCATTATATGGAGGCAGGCCAGATCTAAATTCTTCCCACCTTACTATCCTCTCTGCAGATTTATGCTGGGCTGCTCCTCTGATGGGGAGTAAGAGAGCTCCTTAGGTGGCAGTGCTACCCACTGAGGGTGGCACTCTTTAATTGACCCCAGTTTACGTTGCCCAGACTCTCTAACATTCTCAGATGCTGCAGATGTAAGGTAGCCTTCTGATCCTCTGCACTCACCCGGTGACATCTCCAGGTCACCGTTAATCCGAACGGTATGTATTCGGTTTAAAACTCCAAATGGCAGATCACAGGTAATCTTAACATTAATAATTAATAATTGTTAAAAGAATGCTTTTCAAAAAGAAGAAAAAAGAGAGAGGAAGCTTCTATGAACGGCTGTCACCTCCGCGATGTCCAAAAGTACAAATGAACACTCACAAGCATGAAGAGTGCCAAAGAAGTCGCAAGTCACAACATGCTGCTAAAACGAAAGCAGAGGGCACAAACGAGACGCGCACGCAGTACACGTGTGTCACCTGCCAGTCGCCAGTGTGACACAAGCCTTGTAAGCCATAAGGGCCACGCCTGACATTTAACGACTCCGAGTCAATAAGAAGCTGAGCAGCAGACCGGAGAAGGCCTCTGACGTCTGGACAGCCACCTTTTATCAACCCCAGTTATTCAGTTCCGAGACCCCAGCCAATAGGGATGGCTGAGGGTGGTCTCTTTGAGGTTTGGGCTGAAATCGTTGACAGACACGGAGACATTGAGGACCGGCCAGGGTGCGTTTGAACCTGAGACTCTGGAGTTGTGACGCAGCAGTGCATGTGATTCTGCGTTTGTCTAATTTTAATGATGAAGCCTAACGAGATTTGTGTGACCAGCGAGACACAAATACCCCAATCTGCTCTCTACCAAAAGCCATCGATTTTCTTCTAAAGTCACCTGCGCTCACTCATCTTCCCTCTGAAGGCTCCTTAGAACTTTTATAAATAGAAAAGCAGCCAGCCCCTTAGCCGCTGGTTTTGTTGGACTCCAGCCATTGTTCACTGTCTTGTTCAGCTCAATTTCTCCCGACTCCTATTAAGTGCGGTATCCTGCTACGACTTTCCAGGGCATTAACTCCGTCTCCTAGCATTCAGAGTAAAAGCACTTAAGTGCCGAATGTGCTGTGGAGTCGGACGGTCATCAGGCCTGCCAGGTTCCTTCACGGCGAGTGTGACACTGAAACGTTGTCAGAGGGCACCTCAGCAATGGAAGCCATGGCCAGTGAAGATTCTTATTTCTTTATTTGTGCTCAACCTGTGACTCTGAAGGAGGCATTGAGGGTCTGGGAGACAAAGAGAAGGTTCAGCCATTGACATGAAAACTGCCCTTCCTGGAGGTGACATCCCCAATGCCACGTTTTCATTTGAAATGATCTCCGAAAGCATCCCTGTCACTAGTGAAACCTCCGAATACGCATACTACATGAGCAAGTAGCGTGGTGGTCAGCAGGACTTGAGGGACCTCGAGTGGAGAGGACGGACGAGCTGGTAGGGCTGAACGTTGTACTGTCATCCCAATTGTTCTGCTGGTCTAATGAGCGCCGTAAACCGATTCATTTTTATTGATGAGCCGTTTGTGCTTTGGAAGGCTTTAACAACCATTCCAAGTTTTACATTTTTCCCATCTATTGACCTCATCTCATTGCACTAATTAATCTTATTGTCGATATTTAACTGAAATTACTTTCATTGTTACCCAGAAGTCTCCTTTATATAGAAAGGCAAAAGGGAGAAGTTGTTTAAAAGTTGTAAGAGTCACAAAAAGGTGAAGTACAGACACCTCTGATGTCTTGTAGGGAAGAAGAACTGCGGTATCTGGACTTCCTTGAAGACGTCACCAATGAGATTTTACTGAGAGGATGTTACTCCAACAAGTAAGTGTTACGTGTGAAACGAGACCAAAAGGGGCCTGAGACCTCCAAATAGTTCACAAAAGGAAAAGGCCTCGCCCTAATGGGCCCAACCCCAAAAATAAACTCAAAATACGAGGCTGAGACAAATGACAAGCGTACACTGTCAAAGGGGCCGTGCAGCCATACGAGTGTCCGACTTAATCTACATGGCGCTCAATTACTTAGGGGATGGATCTCTCTAGAAAAAAAGTCTTTTGGTCGCGGGCATCTCGTCATCTGAACTGCAAGTCTTTCCACCCATCGTCTCTTTGAGTGGTCCAAAGATGTCGAGATTTAGAGGGGTGAGTGTGGCGGATGTGGACGACCCTCCAAGTGCAGGTCCCCGATGCCTGCCACCGTTCCATGGGCTGCCACCTTCGGGTGTCGACAGGTCCTTGTTTCAGTTGCCATGGCCCTCACCCACCTTTGACAGTGGCGTGGTGTGCTGCCCGTGACTGATTTGAACTTTTGGCTGCCTTTTGACTCTTTTGACCAGCATCTCTTCAGGTCCGTTTTTGTTCTCCCGCGGACTGACAGGCCTTTGCCAGTCCTTTGCTTTCCTCGTAACTCACCATTGGCAGAGTCTACCCTGCTGGGTGGTAGATGCCAGTCCTGGCCAGTAACCCATCTTGTGTGATGTTATGGATTGTCCCGTCTGTGTCAGCTTTATTTTATATCATCCATCGACATCCCAGACACAACCCAGCGACTTGTGGCCTGAAGCCGAAGGGTTTCTCTCTTTTCACTTTTTTCTCGTCCGTTTCTGCTCAGACGGGCCACTGCTGGTTCTTATTGCTAATGAGCGAATGTGGCTGTTTCAGACTTCAAGAAGCCATTAAGGGTGGGGAATCTGAACAAGCGAGACCGCAAGAGTGAAGCATAAGCTGCTGCTTTGAGATGTTAACATGAGCCTTTGGCTGATTTGCTACTCACGTCTCATTTCCTCTCTTTAAGGGTGATGGACGGCGTCTTCCAAAAGCACATGGAGCGAAGATATGACCTGAATAAGGTAGGGGCCTGAAAAGCCACGACAGTCGGCACACAAATCACCTGCTGGTTGCTTCAGAATCACCAAACAGGTCTTCTCCGCTCTCCCACCTGACACGTCGTTTAAGAGCCGTCTTCCCGTATGCCATTCTCCTGCAAATTGTCTTCCTGTCAAGATCTACAGAGACGGGACACACAGAGGTCCTTCCAGGGACATTTTAACTTTCATCTTTTTAAAGGAAAGAATTCATTTACGTCGTAAAGACAATTAGGGTTAGCTAGCACAGTGGCACGGGGTTAAGGAGAATGGGGTCCGTGTGCTGGGCCTTCCCTGCGTGGTGTTTGCATGATCTCCCCATGTCTGTGTGGGCTTCCTCCAGTTCTCTCCCGCTGTTCAAAGGCTGCAGGTTAGGCGAATTGGCGATGCTAAATTTGCCCGGGTGGGAGTGTGTGTTGGCCCTGCAAATGACTGGCACCTTGTCTGGGGTTTTTTCCTGCCTAGTGTCCTGTGCTGGCTGGGATAAGTGCAGGCCTCTTTTGTCACAAACCCTGGTCACTACACGACATGACAAGTTTAGGAAGCTGAGGCCACGTTTATAAAGCTCTGTGTAGATTTGTAAGTCTGATTCATCAAGCCTGACATACGCACGGTTCTGTAGCTCAGACCAAGCCAGGACTTTCTGGACTTGAACCCAAACGAAGATCTCTAGAGACACCATGGAACACAGCCATCCACTAGCGGTCTCCAGAGGAAAATGGCAGAAAACCCCCAGCGGTCGTGTCAGACCAGGAAGACTCCCGGCTGGAAGGGCTTTATCTCCATCATCCTGTACCCTTCTGCGTGTAATTTATTTTTATTATGAGTTCGCCTTTATCTTGACCTACCGGGGCCTCCTTGGCATTACCAGGGTCTGGCACTTAGCTTAGGAGCCCACCACCTCCTCAGGCTACAAGACTCCATGAGCACAGGGGTGTCTCCTGGCCCCACCGGCTCTCCCAGGTCCTTCTTTCCCAGATTTCTTACGTATTCCGGTCCCTTTTGTCACATGCCACCTGGCTTTCGGTGAAACTCTCACTCGTTTCTTCTGATTTCTTTATGAGAGGACTTTGACTTAATAGTTGCCAGAAGGTGGTGGCTGCATGTGGCGGTTTGTCTGATCGAGGACGCCATGTCAGGTACACACACTTTATGTCCGTCAAGTGCAAATGAGCGTCTTTTATAAAGAAATGTGGAACTCTGACCGGACTGAATACGACGCCTCATCTCAGTGGCAATCGTCTATTAATGAACACGACGCATCGGCGACAAGCAGTAAGCTATTTTTGAATCAACAAGCTGTGCTCAGGAACAGGGACACAGAGAGCCTCATTATGTAATGTTGAACGCAAGGCAGACGCGAGCCTTCTCATTAAACACGCCAAGTCGTTCACAGAGACAAACAGAATTAAGTTTGAACACAAAGCACCAGGTGACACGTGTCTCTGCTGTTATGGAGGGTGACAGTGACGGTGGCAGTGACATATCAGTGACTGGGAAGTGGCATTAACCAAGGGGTCTCAGCCTCTTTGTGCCAAGGTGATTCTTGGGGGGCACTGTAGCCTCTAGGTCTTGGCCATATCAGGTGCTGTCACATTACTCGACTTTTAGCTGTAGACTTCATTTACAAGGTAGGCTGACAGCAGTCGCCACCCACATTCATCCGTTTTCCCAGCAAGGGGAGGATTACTGAACACATCGGGGCTTGAATCTGACCCGCCCACATGAAGCCCCGCCTCTATCAGACTCCACCCACCCCATACTCTTCAGCAAGGACAGAATTACAGAACATGGGAAGGCTTTGACATCTCAGCCCTCCAACATGAATCCCCAACCATATCAGACCCCATCCATCCTTGGTTCTTCAACAAGGGGAGCCTTACCAAATACAGGAGGGGTATGACATCTGACCCCTCCCATATTAGACTCCATCCATCACATGATGTGTAGCAAGGTCAGGATTATGGCATTCAACCCCTCCCACATAAGTCCTGCCCCATCTGACCCCACCCCATCACATGTTCTGTAGGAAGTGGAGGATTACTGAACATGGGAGGGGTCTGACATCTAAGTCACACACATACCAGTCCCCACCCACATCAGACTCCTCCCATCATATGCTTTGCAGCAAGGGGAGGAATATTGAACACAGGAAGGGTCTGGTATCTGACCCCGCCCACGCCAGTCCCCACCCCATCCTGCCATGAATGCCTCTGAGTGTGTGTAGGTGTGCCCTGTAGTGGACTGGCACCACACCTACAGTTTTGCCAACATGAAACCCCATGACTGAGTGAGTGGATCCAATTTTGGATGGATGGAAGGAACAGGGTCATTGGGCTCACTTTACAGATGCCAGCTGCTGCCAAAGTGTCAGAAAGTCTCTGAAAGAAGTTGTGGAGGAGGGCACGCGGAGTTGTGCCCGGTAAATGTTGCTGCCACCCTTTGACAGCTTAATTGGCCACTTATCCGAGGTTGTCTCTTTCCTATTTTTCTTCGTCTGACTTTTCTTTTTGCAAAGGCATACGGTGAATCTGTGCAGAGCTCTTGGCACCTCCGTCACGTGAAGTTGGCGCCAGTCTGGAAATTCTGAATAATAATTAGACCGTCGTACTTGTTAGGGGAATAAAAGAAACGATAAGCCAATGTACGGAGACTGGCACACTGGGGAAGGCGGCTTTTATAATCGCACTGAAGAGCTTCAGTATAAAATGAGATTATATGGTAAATGAAATAAAAACAAGAAGAACGAGAACAGGGGTTTGTGCTGAGCCCACCTGTGCTGTGGACGCATGGCACGACTGAGGTAAAGATTAATGATAACTAGCCTAGGGCAGACTGGCAGGGCCCAGCGAATGTGTGAATGGTCTGGACTCACATGTCAGCCGCTCAGTTGATTAAAATTCAAACTGGCATCACCAACTCCCAGAGACTGGCACTACATTTGGGTTAGATTTGCTCTCCAGCCTGACGCCCAATTCCTGCCTTGTGTGGTCATGTCGACTGTCCTGAGTCCTTGCCAAGCCGTGTCCCTGCTCTGTGTCCATCAGTGCTTTGTCTGACTCCACTCCTGCCACATGTTGTTTTTGACTTTGGCATTTGATGTTCAACTGACGGACATTTAAGGTGTGCTGTGTGGCTGAACGGTACAAGGCTGCCACCTAAGACTGACAGAGTGAGCTCAGCCGTCCACCTCACGGTGACCAACCGGCCGAGCCCCTGCTGCTGTCCACATCAGTGCTGGACTGGCCAGTTAGAACGCCACGCAGGTGGTGAAGTGCACCAGTTTATTGAGCAACACCATAACGATACGTCTGTAAACTGCACTGCGGTCACTTTCATTACAGAAGGCGCTATATAATATATCCTGGGGTGCCACCCACAGCGAGCCGTGTCACCTTTAGCTAACTGCACCATGACAAGGCTAGCACTTCACGTGCTCCAGTGCCTCCATACTTTCAAAGAGCTGTAAAAGGCGCTATAAAAGACCTCAAGGCAGTCTGGCATGGAGAGATGATGCCCGTAAAACGACTGCATTGCAACGGCCACTATGTCACATTTCCCGAGAGTGAAGACTTTGCCTGGAATTCCTGAAGTGCTCGCTTTGCAGAATCCGCAGTTCAAGTGCGTTTCCCACCTAAAGGTTAATTACGACTTCATTACGTTGTCTTCTGCTGCTGAGGATCCATCGTTGTCAGCTGACAAGGCCTCAGTCGTGACGATGCAGGAGAACAGTTGCTATAGAAACAGAACAGGAGGGCTGCAGATGGAAAGAAGAAACGGCGTTTAAGGAGAAGCCGAAGAACTGGAGGAGACACCCGGAATGTCCGTTCAAGCACCTGTTGGCAGCCGTGATGAACACCTAACATCACGGTCCTGCTGTTTTCGGAATGAAGAGATGGCACAGGCACCGGGGACCTCCCAGGACTGGGCTCTAAACCACCCACCAGAAACTGACTGGGCCTCCTACTGCCTGGCAGAAGAAAAGTGGGCACTGCCATAGAGGGCACAGAGTGGCTGGCATAATGGTCGAGATGGAGGAAAGCGACCCCCGAGGGCCTTGTGCACCCCCAAGTAGCTGCTGTGCCAGCTCCCCCATGTACAGAGATGACCACTTATAACGGCCTTATGCTGCATTCTCTTTACCTCGGAAGTCAGAACTTCCACCCCTGCATTACATATGGTGCCCTTCTACAGCAAACCTCAGCCACAATTGTTATCATTTATCAGGCCAAATGGCATGCTGAGGGGCACACATGGAGACAGCAGCAAGCTTAGGTGTTCAAAGCAGAGAGGAAGTCCGTCAATGTGAAGCATCAAGTCACCGGAATCTGACCAGCCTGTTGCCGTGTGGACACCGGCCCGATGCCCCCGATCAAAATAGGTGAGGAATTACGTTAAGGGAAGGCCCATTTGATTTTAATAAAAGATCACCTCACTTTGTAGTTCTATCTTATCACAGACAGTTGATATGAAACATTTAAATAGCCATTAAAAATACAAAAGATGAGCGCTGGGCATCGTGTCTGCCAACATCTGCGGACTCCTAGGCTCGCTCAGCACTTTCCACTTGAGAGTCCTGCCATCTAGTGGACAAACAATGATCAGCACACAAAAATGACACTGGCCCAGTTTTCTAGAACAGTGGAGTTGAGTTCTAGACCACTGGGAGCAGAAGCCCAGCAGGCACAAAGCAGGAGCCAACCCTGGCCAGGGTGCCAATCTGCCACAGGCCAAAGACCTCAAAACACAAGGCCACCTGGATGGAGGAAAGTCATGTAGACACTGGGAGAGGTCCACAAGGCAGGGACAGCAGAGCCTCGGTAGGTACCCGCGACTGGCACAACACAGAACACTTCTGCGCGGACAACACGGCTCTGTCACATGGCACGAATTTTCCAGTGATTTTCACTCGTAGCCATAGTCTTTGACATTATGTGAGCGAATCAGAGCTGGTGGGCGGCGACGAGGAATAAGGAGCACAAGGTGCTTTGGACATCACAAACAGACGTGAAACTCCTCTGTCTGATGTCTCGTGTTTTACAGAACGTAGCAGAATGAAACAAATAAGAAAAAGAAAAGCAAGGGCCAAGATGGCAGATGAAATCACGGTAGCAATTAACCCCGCGTACAGCACCGGCTCAGTCAGGCAACATGATATCGGTCTTCAGAGAAAACGGCGAGCTGGAAAGTCGTAAAGCAGTCGTGTAATCTGGCGTTTAATTTGATGTGGTCCGGGGACACGATATGACCTACCCTCTGCCTAGAAGTCACGTGATGTACAACATATGCAAACGCAAACATTTCACGTAAACTGAATGTGCGTATCAATGGTCAGAACAGGACTGTCAGTGTCACGAAAGCACCACAAATTCCAATTCAGGCATCAAGAGCGGGTAGCGTAGGACTTTGTGGAAAGGGAATGGGATTAGAATTCCAAAAATATAAAAGCCATACACAAAAAAGGGGTAGCAGGAGAAAACTGCAAAATATACAAAATTTTGTCAGACACGTGTGCTTTGGGGAACCTTCAGGGCTCCGCCAAGATAAGCAGCACCACTCCGCACCAAGAGGGGGCATGGTTGCTAACTCCATCTCCCTTTTCCTTCCCAGTCTTGCTGACTGATGTCACTTCCTCAAGTTCTCAGTAAGCTCCACCCCTTCTGCAGTGGTCACTACTTGACACAGTCAAAGGCGAGCTTTGGCCGTTCATTTTTGGACCCACCATCCTTCCTGCACCAAATGCCAACAGATTGTTACATTTGCCTGATTGGATTTTCTTAATCTCTTTCCGTTGTTTTCTATTAAAAAGAGTCTCGCTGAGGTGATACCCCAACTCTATTTCTGTCCTGTTGAGAAGGGTCTAGCGGCTGACCTCTGGAGCTCTGTGATTCCAGCCAATTGGACTGCACATTTCTGTCATTCGCTTTTCTCAACCGTCGTCATTATGTGTGTCAGGTAACTGTCTCCCGACTCTAACCTTAACCACAACGTAGCTGGGAGTATCGCGGTACACCGCTGATGGTAAATGCAACGAAGCGCAGCTCTGGAGGTCTGCAGCAAGACTCCATTGGTCTTCTTTGTTAATCCTACAACATGAAGCACGAAACAAAGACACAACGTCACCGTGTGCCTCTTCCAACACTGCAGTCACGCCTTGTGAATGAATGTGCAGGAGCCGGTGCTGCCCTCCCAAAAATCAATGAGATCTCCTGTGGTAACGTATGAAGTCTACCTGGCTCGGGGCATGATGGGATAGTACCGATCACCATGAGCCTACCTGCTTTCATTTACTCGCCTATTTCCTTGATTTTATACTAAATGAATGAAGTAGACATCACGGGCAGTCGAACACAAACCAATTTGCGTTGCAGCAGAAAATCGTTTCTCGAAAATGCAAAACCAGTGAGGCACTTCACAGACTGCTAAAGCCCAGCCTGCTGTCGTCATCGATGCGTCGTTACAATGTCCACAGGCGCATCCTAAAAATGTCAACAGCACGCGGGGACTCCGAATGACCCATTCAGTTCGTGCTTCCATTGTTTCATGTTTTATTTAGAGGGAGAGAAGAGAGAATGAGCTGGCATGGCAGGCCGCTGCTCCCGCGCCGGCAGTCTGAGGAGTGTTCAATTATGAATGAAGCACAGGATGTTCTGACACTTGAGCCGATGTGATTAGAAAGGACAAGACGTGATTAAAGGAGACAGAGAGGCAACGGCCAGGGAGCCAACGGTGACAAGAAAAACGGCGTGTAGAACTCCAACAACATCGCGAGGAGCACAACGTAGGATTATCGGCAGGAAGACGGTGGCAAAGCTTCAGCCAAATTCGGAATTAAACAGGCCGTGACAAGTCGTCGTATTGAGTCAGGGTCCCTCAGAGTGGCAGGTTCACATCTCGGGCCTGGAGAAAAGCCCTCCGATACTTGGGAGGTCTCTCTTAATACTCGAGTGTCTGCTGCACACAGAAATCTTAATCTGGATCTACAGAATAAAGTGGCCACGCAGAATAGAACACCAGAGCTTTGGTGCCAGAGTCGGAAGGCTACCTCGTCCACACTCAGCGTCTTTTGCCATTTTCGACCAGGCGTCTCAATAATCTTGCAAGGCCCCCTTGGATAACTGCAGCTTAAAGAGGAGAAAAGAAAACGAAATAAATAAATCAAACATACGCGAGAAATATCAGAATGACAGAAGAGAAAAATCAAATGAAAAAAGAGTCACAGAGTTTTTAAAAAATGTTAACTCATTTGTAGAGAATGTTTAGAATTGCAGCCTGTTTTCTTTCTTTCTTTCAGGTGCGGATGAGGACCATCCTGCAGCATCTCGCTCATGACATCACCTACAGCAGCAACCTCCTCGACTTCTCCATAAGCTACACGGGTGAACGTCGTGAAGGCCTTCCTCTGACAGGCTCGGCCTCGGAAGCCTTAAGGAGTCAATTCCTGAAAAACACAAAAGACGACAAAGGACAGGAGGCTGAAATCTCCGAGTTAAGGGAAACAAATTCGAGGGACGCGGAAGTTGACAACTTGAGGGCGACGTTCACAAAGGTGTTGCACGTTTAATGTTAACACGTAACACAAATGGACATCAGAAGACAGAAACAGCCAATCCCACGATTTAGAGGAAGTAAATATTTAATGGGAAGTTTGTCACGAATGATGGGAAATCTTTTCAGGTGGAAATGTGGAAATGGATTTAGTGGCACATAAAACATTCATGACACTTTTTCTTGATATTTTGTCACAGCACAATAATCCACATTCATCCATTTTCAAAGCTGGTTACTGGAAGATTAGATTTTAGAGAAAAGCATAGAGGAGGCGTTTCTAGAGGTTTATAGATTGAAGAAAACATTGAACATCAAAGTCCAATGTGCTGAAATCGATTGGCCGGTGTACGGCGTTGAATGGAGATTTAGAACGACAATTAACAAAAATGTCCTTAATAAACGTATTGGATTGGTTTGTCGAACTTTGTACGTTTAATTCATTTGCTTTGTTTTGGTGATTACACCTTAAGAATTTCTACACAACCACCTCTGGGGGACACAGAGCGTATAAACATGGCCCACCTCGACGATTTTAATAAACCCTGAATGTGAATGACTCGACAATCCACTGGGCTCAGCGTGTTTGTCAGCTGCTAGAGACTCCAAGGAAAGGTGGCTGTGCGAGTGGAGACTCCGACATTTCTCAAACGTGAACGGTTTGGGCACACTTCTAGCGTTATTTGCTCATTTCATTCAGCAGATTTCACAGTGAGAACGTTCATCAATTTCAAAGCCATCTACAAGTCAATTTCACAATATCCAGTGGCTAGTAAAAATGTCTGGGAGATCTTTGGAATTCCCCACTTTTCTACATTCATCTCCCCTCATTGTTTCCAGCCAGGACTGCGTGTGTCCAAACGATGCGTTTGGTGTTGAAAATATCCGATTAGTTTTAGCAGATTACGTATGTTGTGGAGTTTAAAGAAACTGTGTGGTGAATGAGGCGAGATTTCAACCATTTTACCTTCTGCAATGCGGGTAATTAATTCAGTAAGACTCCTACTTTATTTACTTTACCTTTCTCTGTTGTATTAGGCGGTCTTCAGCCATGAGACTTATATCAAGGTAACTGAAGCCCACTAGTTTTAAGAAAAACAGAATAAGACCAGGATTATAGAAATAGGGTAGCTGAGTGTGCTGTACATATACTGCGCATCGGCACATAAGACAAGACGCAGACCGACGAGACAAACACGTAACACGGAGAGGCTCGCTGTTTACTGGTGATCTGGAGTTCTGATTTAACTGGGCACACATAAATAGTTTCACAGTGCCAGCTCTGTGACGTTGGATGGAGATGTTACTGCTCCGGGCTCAAGTGCGTTGGCACCATGCAGTGCTTTCCTCAGTTAGGCCATTTGTTGTATTGTCTAAAACGTCATAAGGAAAAGTGGAACTCTTTCTGGCACGAGAATTTAGATGTGGATGTTCCCTTTTTGAAGCACTGGCTGCTTTTCAGTCCTCAGAACTGGCTCAGTGATTGGCTTGGCAGGCAGGATCTCAGCTTTCAGGTCCACGAAGTGAAGAAGTTGTTGGTTTTCAGCTCATCGGATTTCTGGGCTCAGAGATGTTCAGCCATTTTGGAGATTGTGCTCAGGGTTGACCTCCGAGTTCCCTCTGAATTCCCCAGAGAATCTCCTGATGGGACGAGTACAACTGGTTTATGAAGGAAGCAGATTGGATTAAAGTTAGCATCTTCTCAAAGGCGAGTTCTTCTGTCCATCAGAGTTGTCATTCATCAATTTACAGCTCGTTCTTCAGGCTTCTTGCGAACGATGTCTGCAGAGGGGCCACTTCACCTCTGATATCAGATAAAGTCCAGGTAGACCCTGCTACAATCTGAAGTCCAGTTGTTTTATTTGAAATGCACGTGAGGGTTTTGTCCGTTAAATCTGCTGCCTCAACAGGCCTGGTGTGCCAGCAAAGCCCTGAAGAATGGGCAATGCACACATTGTCTTGTATTGGGGTCCCCACCGAGATACCACTGAATACCAACAAAACTTATAAACCAAAGGAAAAACAAAAAGGAACAACAAATAAAGTTGGCTGGGGTCGTTTTGGTGAACCGGTTTGAACTGTTTCTGTGTGCCGTCTGCCACCAGCAGCTGCGGTCCGATGAATGAGTGCTTCAGATTTGAAGCGACTGATGTATATGCACATTGTACACAATTAAAAGTTAACCATGTTTGCAGTTATTTTAGGGGCAATGGGAAGACATTTCACTCTGGTATATATGAATTTCCAGTATGCATGCGAGGTTACTGCATTAGCACACCTTGAAAAAAGGAAATACAAGTCGGCCCAGAGTGACATGCCTTCCTCTCCTTGTCCCTGTTCTCATCGGCATTGGGCCCTTATTCTTGTAGGGACAGTTAGCTGCAGATTTCACGCACCACCACCACAAGTTATGGGTACAAGAAGCAGCACCACAGCGCACTTCACTCTGTGACAATAATCAACACTTTCAGAGGTCAAGAGAACCGCAAGTTCTAGGAACTCTGATGGCAGAGAGATATCAGCGACAGTCAGACATTAGGCTTCTGCTGGACACTGTGTGTCACCTGTTAACAAGGTCAAGCCAGTTAGGAGATCAGATGCGACACCCAGTGACTTTCATTACCAGTGAAAACTGCCAGTCGTCACATTTGGCCCCCTGCCACTTTGGTCCAGGGGGTCCTGCAGTGGGATGGCACTGGAGACAAAATGTCTGCTGCACTGTAGACCAATTCTGCATAATATTGAGGATGACACAGAAGGCTTTGTCATTAGGTTCTGAACATTTTACTAAACATTCATTAGAGTTAACAATATTAAACATTTGAAACAAAAAATGTAAGGCATTTTGAAAAAAAATCAAAGCCTTACACATATATAAACAATAAAAACATTGACATAACTTTAACAATAGACGTAAGTTGTAAAACTGTACAAAAATAAAAACTGGGTTTTAAGTCAAATATGCATTGTAAGAAACAAATATACATAACAAATATAACGGGACAGACACAAAGAACCTTCACAGCAGTAACAAAGACCACCCCCCCTTATTATTGTACGTTGCAGTTCTCGTCCTCTTTTGGGGACCTCGCCAGGTCACGGAGCCTTTGTCTTTGCTCTGGAGATTTCTTTAGGCTCAGGGATCGTCGCTTTGCCCGGGCATCCGTCTCGCCTTTTGGGCTCTCAAAGGTGTGTGCTTTTGGGCTGTTAGTTATGGCCGTCAGCAGCGTTCCAGATTTAGGGGCCAACTGACCGGAATGTTTCTGACAAGGAAAGTAAAAAATAAAAGTGAAACAGCTGCCACAGTTGTTATTATTAGTAGAGTAATATTAATTATACAATTAGTGTGCCATTCAGTGTAAACGTTTCCTAATTTATTCAAAACTTCAGTTATGGAAACCCTGAATCACAAAGCTGAATCTCACAAAGACATTCTCAAACCTGCCAAATATATAATTTGGGGTGACAATGGGTCAGGAGTCGGTATCAGGTTAGGGTGAGGACACCACACCGACACGTAGACAAGACAAGTTAAAAACACACACACACCTCTTTGGGCTGGTGGGAGGAAACCAGAGCACCTCGAGAACATGCAAAGCACACACAGACAACAACCGGGTCACTGGATTTGAACCCAGGACTCCAAATATGTGAGTAGGCAGTAGTGAATGCTGCACCAGAATGGCACCCCAAATTTTTTACCCAGAAAACAGGAAAACAACAAACCAGTTTGGAAAGCTCCCTGTTTCAATCGTCTTACGCCAGATATCTAGAATCCGAGGCTGGAGGGACACTCATGTTATCCGTTTGTCTTTCCCAGGTTAAGAGGTGAGACATCTGAAGGCAACGGAGACCCTCAGGTCCTTAAGGTTCCTTACCTATGATAGGCCGCCATCCCGCTAACCCTTCAATGAAACCCCTAAGCTGAGACTCTCCATACCTTCACCTTTCAGACCACAAGAATGAAAGAATCTTTGACCAAAATAATAGTAAAGGATTCTAAATCATTTATTACAGCATAAAATAATATTCAACAATAAAAGATTAAATCCAAGCGATGTTCAACATAATACTTTGGCCTGTTGCCCACTTTAGCTATAAGCTTGAATAATAATAATAAAACTCTTATAATAAATCAGCAGTGACGGTGCAGACTCCCTGTAAAGAAGATTGGGTTTGTGTTTCAGATGTTTCCTCATCAGCGGCTGTCTTATGCAGGACTTTGTCTTCTGGGGTGTTATAAGATTTCTTTTAAACTGGACAAACTCGACCGTTTCTTTTTAAATCTGCTAACCCATAATGCCAATAATTAAGATACACATTTCTTAGCCTAATTAATTTTAAATTCTGTTCTCACTAACACGTACCATGTTTATCTGGCTCTTGATGACAGTAGGTACCCCCTGAACCGAGGGGTTGGCACCGTTTGCTAATACCTTCTCTCGTCCTCCCTCTGACGCCACTTCCATTGACCGCCCTCCTGGACCCACCCCTTCCTGCCTGGAAGCCATATGACCAGCAGTTCGGCCATCATGGACTTGGTTCTACTCTGAACTCCAGTCTGAAATGACTGCTCTGCACTGATTGGATGTTTTCTCTGTTTATTTTTGTATCTAATTTGACCCAACTCTTTCCCGTTGTCGTGTTTCCACTAATTATATAATTCTGCGTGCTAATTAGACTTTTCTTGCATTGTACTATTGTCAACTGAGAAGACATGCAAGTATAAATTTCATGGTAGAGTACACCCATGACATGTAAAGTTGACTTGGTAAACCAAACGATGGTAAAATATTAAGAGAAGGCCGGCCTATTTCTAAATAGTGTATGTTTCTTATGTGAAATAATAAATGCCAGCTTTTCAGGGTTGTGCCCACATTACAGCATTTTGAACAGTTTTGAGAGATCAGGCCATTCAGCCCAGCAAAGCTCATAAGAACAGAGCTAGACAAGCATTACCTGAAATCAGTTCTACAAAGGCTACTCACTTTATGTGTGTTTAGCATGGGACTCTCAAGTGTGGCGGACTCTGCAGGTGGCACAGCTGGTGATCTCTTGGCTGCAAGGCGAGGGCTGCACCGCTGAACGGTTGTTCTCCTTATAACGTAGGGGCTCATTTCTCCAACTGGAATATCAGCAAACCCTAAAATTGCAAAATAAATATAGATTTTTTTTAAGGGGGACATTATGCTTCATTAGTGTTAAACTATTAAAAAGGCTGACTATTGGCTTGGAAAAATTATGGAGACCCCAGAGATTTTTCATTCCAAAGAAAATGTTCTTTTGCTATTACCTTTCCTGACCAGTTCTGGAAGCCCTTCTAGGTGAAACTGTGCATCTTCTGTTGCTGCAGATTGCTCAGCCGAACCTTTAATCCTCTTCACCGCTCCCTGAATGTCGGCAATGCCAGGCTGCTTATCGCTCTCCTCAGATTCCGGCACCCTCTGCCTCTTTACTGATGGGCGAGGTGGCTCCTGCTGAGGTGTCCTCTTTTCCTTTGACTTTTTAGGCTGATTGGCTTCTTTAAGATCTGCTTTAGACTTGTTTTCATTTTGAGAATCATTTTGTTTCACATTAGTTATCTGACTGTTAAGTAAAGCAACTCTTTTCTCAAGAATTTCGTTACTTTCTTCCAGTTTGTACAAATCAATCATGAGGTTACAGTACTTTTCGGTGCTTTCATCAGCCTCTTTGGTCTTTTCCTCAAGCTTGAGCTGTAAATCTTCAATTTCTAATCTTAGGGATTCTTTGTTTGTGCTGTCAGCTTTAAGAGGAAAAAAAGGAAAATATATTATGCATGCATACTGTATATAGTGAAGAATGTAGCAGAGAAATCTACACTTTTGCTTTCCAGGGATGAATTGATTACAAAGAAAGTACAATCCCTTTACAAGCATAAACTAAATGACCACACTAACATGCAGATCTCGTATCTCAGAGTAATAAAACTCTTTATCGGCGCTTTCTTCTCCAAAGAATCAGATTGCACCCCAGCTGGGCTGCTTCTGTCTTTTAGATTTGCTTCTCTGTAGGACTGAAGCTCCGTAGAAGAAGCCTTTGAATTTCACGGAACTGGAGGAAACAGAAATGGAGTCGACTTGTTCCTGAAAGATTTATTCAGTTTGTCATGTCTGCTCAATCTGTATTCGAAGACATGCTTAGAATAAAGTGTGCTTTTCAAAAGGGCTGTTTATCATGGTAATTTATGCAGAGCACTTATTCAGTGTATATATTGTCAGAGACGGCTGGGGAGGTGACCTGGCTGGGACACCCAGGAGGACCAGAGGAGGGTTTGCGATTTCCCTAGACCATGTGGAGGCGACCACCCTGGTACCTTTGGGGGCCACGGGTACAGAGCTTTGAAGCTCCACCCTGTAGGGGCCCATGGTCACCACCAGGGGGCGCCCCTATGCCTTTGGAGCCCTGGACCTCAGTACTTCCGCCACACCCGGAAGTGCTGAGGAGAAGAAGACTGGGAACACCCAGAGTACTTCCAGGTGCACAGCCGCCACTTCCGCCGCACAGGGGAGTGTCGGGAAGCACCTGGAGCCCATCCGGGCTTGCATAAAAGGGGCCGCCTCCCTCCATTCGATGGCTAGAGTTGGGTGGAAGAGCTCGGAGGAGAGGAGTGGAGGAGGACCAGAAAGGCAGAGTGAGAAGGCCTGGACTTAAGGGGTGATTGGTGCACTTTACTATGTTGTACATATTGTAAATAAACGTGTGTGGTGATTAACATCATGTCTACCTGTCTGTGTCCGGGCTGTACCCCACAATATATATCCAGATATAATTATGCAATATTCATTACGCTATAACTTAAGTTTATTACATAGAAAATCACCCGAAAAATCCCGGACCATCGAGAAATGTGCGAACTGACGACATGAAGAATCAATCGTCTTTGTGCTGAACTGGAATCGTCCCTGCATAAATCAAAGTCATCCAGACGATCTGGATCTGCATAATTAGATTTGGACCACCCCGTATATGTGTATAAATTATAGAAAAACCCGATCTAAATCCATTAAGTAGTTCTCTTGTGAAAAGGGGACAGCCATGCAAATGGGTCTAAAAAAAAAAACTATAAGAAATTTCGTGTTTGAACCACAAAATTTTTAAAACTGTTTCTTAGCGAGCACCTATGGGCCAAGGGTAAGCTACATTCCAAATTTCTAGTCCCAAGTCCTCATGGTAGATTTGGTGATGAGTGAGTCAGTGAGATTTGGCTTTTACATACACACATATATATATAAACACACACATATATATATATACAGTATACACACATATATATATATATATATATATATATATATATATACACACATACATACACACATATCAGATCAGATCAGACTGGAATTTGCCATTCAGACCCCACGTCTATGCAAGACAATACTTCTTAGCACAAGCAACCTTTGCTAATTGATGAACCCTACCGGTGTGTTTTATTAACCTTAGATCCACCTAAATGAATTAGAACATTAGAACAATCTGGACGAGAACAGGTCATTCAGCCCAACAAAGCTCGCCAGTCCTATGCACTTCTTTTTTCCAAAAAAACATCGAGTTTTGAAAGTCCCTAAAGTCTTACTGTCTGCCACACTACTTGGTCGCATATTCCAAGTGTCTATGGTTCTCTGTGTAAAGAAAAACATCCTAATGTTTGTGCAACATTTACCCTTAACAAGTTTCTTCCATTTTACTCATTATTAATTTTAAAGTCACCATCTTGATCCACTGGACTAATTCTCTTCATAAATTTTAAACACTTCAATCATGTCACCTCTTAATTTTCTTTTGCCTAAACTGTAAAGGGTGGATTTAGAGACTCCCCAAATCCTTATCTTGCCATTTGTCTAATTTTAGTGTATAATATTAGTATAATGTTTGGAGTTAAATCACTGATTCAGTGTAAGTGCACCACAGTGATTCAGCTGAGTGATTTGGTCTTTTTGGCTTAAAGAGGTTCTGTTTTCAGGGTCTTAAGGTGGTGCAGCCCACTGGGAGGAGATCATGGGTTGGCCCAGGAAATGACAGATCTTCTCTCTCAGCCTCCATAGGTGACTTAGGAAATGAAGGCTAGAGACAGGCACATCAAGTCTTCCCTGTGGAATGCGTTACCTCCGTAAGCCTCACCAAACAGCATGCAAAATAAGGTGGGATGATAACACACGACGATGTCATATAGGAAAAAAAGCAAAAATAAAAACACTCAAATGACAATCAGAGACAATACTGACATCTGTAAAAAGCCACACAGGAAATAATACTGTGACTACTTCATAATTTACTGAGCTACCAAATATTTATTGAAAAGATCAAATCGTGTACAGAGATAACTTGGTAACTCCATACCTGGATTCTGACGGGACTCCAGTTTTAAGAGCAGCTCTGCGTTTTCTTTCTTCTGAGCCTCCTTTTCTGATTCCAGCTGCTTGCATGAGGCCAGCAGCTGTTGTACTTGAAGTGCTGAAGCTTCCATCTTCTTCTTCAGCTGATTAATCTTAGACTTGAGATTAGCAGTCTATAAAATGGATAAATGAAACGGAAAAGTGTGAATGGTTCAGAGTAATTCAAAATAACATCAACCGATGGAAATAAACCATCATGTCTATGAAACATTCACTGATATTTTACTTTTTTTAGAAAAATAGTGAAATTAAGGAATTTCAGTGCTTTCTCATTCAAAAAACTCACTCACTGTACTGTGCCTCTGAACTTGAGATCAAGGCCTAAAGGAGCCTTCATTATTAGCTATGGGAAGAGCGGACATGGAGACAATGCTGCTCCAACATGTGGTGCATCACATCTCCAATCGACTCCCAACATTGAATAGGTGCTGAAAGTGAGTGAAGAAAGAATTCAGTGCTCTAAGGAGAAGGCATAACATAGTAAAGATAGTCCTAAATGTCAGCAGTGGACCTTATCTGAAAATGGGAAAGTCCTACTACTTACAGAATACTTCAGGACATTTAGTGAAAGGAAGGAAGAAATGGGATCAGGACGCATTCTGGAAACTGCTCTCTTGTTTTGAAATTTAAAGGAGAAAATACATACAAGACCTGTACGGAACTAGTTAGCACATGTAAGACAAGGCCAGTAACGTAGGGAAATGTAGTAAAGTCTGGAAATAAAAACACAATGATCAAGTGTCCATTATTACAGTGTTGAGAAAAAGCAGGGGTGTCAAACTCTAGGCCTGCAAGCCAAATCCAGCCCTTGGACCTTTTTATAGTGGCCACCTTCATCGATTTTCAAAACACGTTACATACAACCTGCCGCGAGCGCTAGTTTGCTCAAAGACCCCTGTAACATGCGCTTCATATATAGATTGTATACAAATAGAATTTCACCGGATGACATTTATACCTGCCAATAAAATGTGTTTCCAGGGTCCGTGCACATCACAGTGCACCACAGCTACTAACCTTAAGTTAGAATGAAAACTGGCTGCTCATGACGACTCAACAAGAGAAAGCTAAAAGAAGATACCATATGGAACTTTAGTGTTTTAACACAATGCCAATGATGGCAAAAAATATGGCAGCTCAAGGTCACCCTTGCCACTTACTTTATAAAGTCACAAAAGTGTACGGGCTGGCCTCCCTTCCGTGGCTTACCTGACCACTATCGCTGCCCTACACGATTCTTCTGTCTCTTCCACTGACTGGCATTTCCATTTGTGTTAAATGCGATTGCTGCCCGTTTGATTGAATGTTGTCTGTATTGCGCCACCCCCAGTGCATTTACACCTGTTTTTTTTAAGTGTGCTCAAGTACCATCCAATCATGACGCACGTTCAAACAGGTGTAAACAAATGTAGTCTGCTTTAGATACAAATTCTTAGATTTGTTCAGACTGCCACTCTCTCACTCAGCTTTATGCACGGATGCCATTTTGTCACTCGGTGCCGATTTCGGGCCTGTGACAAATGGAAGCTTTCCTAAGTCCCTGAAGTGTTCAAGAATAAAAAAAAAAGATGACAAAGAAAGAAGACATTTTCAAAAGAGAAGGAAAGCAGAACAAGTGCTTGTGATGAGCAGAGAGGTACACTGGAGAGGGAGGTTGTTGATATAGTGTGGCCAAAGTTTGGAATATAAAGTGTTATTTTCTAACCCTCAGTAAAACCAAGTTTGACATAATAGGCTGGAGGGCAAGTAGACGCAGGCAGAAATGGTTTTGGCTTGAGGAGGAAATGTAGCGGAAGACCTGGTGAACAGGCGCCTCGTGAAGGAGACAGGAGAGAAACGACCAGAAGTGAAATGGAAGACAACGTGGATTAACTGGTAGAGTAAGACAAAAGATGAACGAAACACACATGTAAGGATTCCCAAGATTTAAAAAAAATAAAAAAATAAATGGCAGAGAATTTGTTAGGGCAACACGGATGACATCTGTTTGGTGGACTTGCTAATAAATCAGAGCACTCACTGTGAATTCTCAGACTTGAAATGCAGCCACTCAAATCAAGAGAGAAGAACGTCATGCAGCAATCTGCATCATGTCTCCTCAAGATAAGGTCACAAAGCAAACACAGACAAGCCGTTTATAAAGTGGACGTAATGAAGAGCACAGAAATGTGAACATCTAAAGAAAATGGAACAATAGAATAACTGCTGTCTGATCTGCAAGTTTTTTATGGCTTTTTGTCAAGGACCAGGCAGATGCTATTAAAAACTCACATAATTACACTTAAATTATCAGTGTACACCTCGTACTGCCACTTTAAAGCTCTACACTCACAGACAAAAGGAGGTTTCAAAAACACACACTCCAAACAAAGAGCACCATGAGAAGCAATTCATATACAGCTTCTGTTTCCTCACCTCACTTGCTTGCTTTTCAAGTTTTTGCTGATACTCTTTTTCGACCTGTTCGTGTTTTCGTTTATTCGTCTCAAGTTCACTCTGAAGAGAGAGAAGTTTAACATTCAGCTCACGATTCTCTAATGTACTGGCCTCCAAGGACAGCTATTAAGAATAA
Source organism: Polypterus senegalus (assembly GCF_016835505.1). Lineage (NCBI taxonomy): Eukaryota > Metazoa > Chordata > Cladistia > Polypteriformes > Polypteridae > Polypterus > Polypterus senegalus. The sequence goes on along the minus strand of NC_053169.1, from coordinate 103,156,393 downwards.
AGACAGAATTCAATCAAAATCTGTTAGAGTAGAAGATCGGCTGAACGTCATATTAGCTTTCTTAATGGCTTCCGCACACTTGTCTGGATGTGGGCAGGGACCAGTCCACTAGGACCTCCAGGTCCTTCTCATGAGGGGGTACAATTTCAAGTTCCAAACTCACACTGTATATTCAAATCTAATATTTCCACTTTATTAAACTACAAACCTGACCAGACTGTTATTCACATTCTCATTTAAGATCTTTTACAGTAAAAGGAGCAGTGGCCCCAGCATTGACACCACTGTTAAAATCACTTCATTCTGATTAAGTTCCTCTCCCATAATACTTTGTTCCCAATGTTTAAGCCAATTTTGTTTCCAGCTACAAATTTAGTCAATATTCCTCTAAAAATGATTTTTGCCTATGCTACTTATCCCATGTAGTATGTAGTAATGGCTAATCTCATGGTTTCATGAAGAACGGACGATTCTGATAGAATGGGTGTCAATGGTGACCATTAGTGAACAATAATAATAAAAAATTAAAAAATAAAAAACAAGCTACTCGTGTCACAAAATCCACACGTCGAGTCCTCCAATCGTATGATTCACAAACAAGGAGCCCCTTCATATGGGGGTCACGCTTTTGAACTGAAAAGCAACCCTTACCCCTCAATCACTGGTCAATGTAAAAGCGGGATCCTGTGTGAAGGGGCTTACTGTTTGTGGACTACTTTCATTTTTTGGAGGCACCTGATTAACAGAAAAAACACAAGCGTGTGGCATGTTGCGAGCACAGGATGACCTGACATGTGGATTACGTGACACGAGTAATGCAAGATTTCTTCATAGATGTTGTTATATTTACTGTTGTTCAGTGCTGGTCACCTTTGGCTGCCATTCCGTCAGATATATTGTTATCTCAGTTCTCCACAAAAACATGAGAATAAAAGTTTTACTAGGCCATCACTACAAATTACATGGGTTTTGTAACAAATAACAGAGTATTCCTTTGAATCTGTTCAGTGGTGTATCATATGGGACCTCATTAAAACAGAAAATCCAAATCAATATCATCATCCGCTCCGATTGTCTGCTTTCATTGTTTCCTCATAGAATTTCAGCATATTACAGAAACACGACCTCTGCACCCATGCCGACGGTTTGCTAATACTGTCTGTTCTTGACATGTGTTGCTCTTAGTTTACCCATGACAAACACACACACGCTAAGCTTACTGGACTGGGTAACTTGGATCAGCCCGATTATCATTTTTATATAACGTGACAATATTTGCTCACCACCAGTCCTTTGGAAGTTCCTCAGTGTGCAGTAGTCAAGTCCATTTATCTGTGTGCAGGCTCAGAGCAGGCCAAGCCTCAGGTCAAACACAATTAGAAACTGTCCCACCAGCATGCTGCTCGGTTCTTGTAGTCTGTGCCTTATGATTTCCAGGGCACTGCTTGACTGCTGGATCAATATTTGCTATTATGCTATTATTGTACTTTACGCCTTTCTAGGTCATCCTCCAATTGATCTTTTTATTTGAGTGTTCTTTTACAAAGTGCTTCAAAGTCACCAGTGATTAAATAAGAGTCGAGTCCAAATGTCTCCTTGCCGAAGCGGACCATCCCACATCTCTACATATTGCCAGGTTTGCCTTATCTGAACATACTTGAAGAAAGCTCCATAGCTAAATTGTGTTGTCATTTTCTTCCCACTGTTAATTTCCTGCTGTATCTACATTTTATATTTAATATATAACAATGACCCTCCCTTTTCTCAACAATACTGTACTTCATACATTTTTTTGCTTTATTTTAAACTCCATTTTTGCTCCAAACATCCCAAATCCTCCACTGTGAGCTGTAGTGCAATGCAGTAATTCTGAAGCTGTGGATTAGTAATTACATATCGGACCACAAAGTACACAGAACTTCAATTTTACTCAATTATCCAAACCAAGAGAGCATCAAAACAAGTGAAATAATTACTTTGCTACAAAGTCATCAGATCTTTAGCAGCACAAACCTTGATGGTTCCTGTTTGTTGCTGGTGCTCTTGAAGCTGGGTAGCTAGTGCCTCTCGCTCAAGTTCGGATTCCTTCTTCATGTCCTCAGAAGCATTGCGCATGGCATTCATTTCATTCTGAAGGTTTGTGTTCTTTTCCTTTAAGTCGCTCATCTAAAAGCGAGAAAGCAGAATGTTACAAAGGTTGTGCATTGACATACGCCATTGACGTAAATGTGAGGTCTCTAACCACAAGGACTTGTAAGTAGATAAAAAATAAATAAAAAAAAAAAAAGAAAAATCATTGGGACCTTTTCTACCCCTCCATTCAAGGCATCTTCAGAAACGCTGTATCAGCAAGGCAGATTAGATTACAGAGGACCTCGGCCATGAAACTCATGGACGTTCTGCTCACCTGTTGTCTAGTAAAAAGACCAAAACCTCCAGACCAACTCTACCAGACCGGGCAACAGCTCATCTCCTCAGGCTCCATAGCTGCTCAAGAGCACGTGGTAGAGTTTGTTCCAACGTGTGTGGTTGCATTTGCCACGTCTAGTCGCACATTGTGTAGTTTGTGCCAAGTCCCCTTATATGTTTTACACCATGTTTAGACTCTTACATGCACCTTTCTTTTCTTTACATTGTACCAAAGTTCTGGGGGGAATGTCAACTCATACCAACTACTGACTTGTGTATGAATGATATGACAATAAAGCCTAAAAAATAAATAACAAAACTAAACACCTCATGAAAATCACTTAAATGAAGGCTGTAACTGAAAATCGATGGACAAGTTGTGTTGAGTAACTCATCTGAAAAAAGAACCAAGGCAACATGAAAATGGACGACACAACAGAACATTCTCAAAGCTGCTAATCCAATTTGGGGTCACCTAGCGAGGTACTGCAGGCCAGGCTGGATGTAAACCCAGATGGAGGGCTTGTCCACTGCAATGTCAAAGTCAATTTAAAACCCCAAGACATTTCTGTTCAACAGTTACTTTTTGGTAGAGGACAGCGTCTGTAAGCTTAACTATAAACCCTTTAAAACAAACCAACCTGTCTTGCTTCTTCAGAGCTGCATGACTTTGCAGATTGCAATTCCTTTTCAAGCTGTTTAATGGAATTCTGCAGGGCACCAATTGTGGCCTCCTTTTTGGTTATCAGGTCTTCTGCCTCCGTAACTCTGTTCTGTAAGCTGCTCTGACTCTTTTTCCAATTTTCCTTTTCTTTTTCCAGGCTTGAGAGTTCACCATCCATGGTGTGTTTGAGAAGTTGCAAGTCAGCGATACTTTTCAGTAGTCTCTCTTTGTCTTCAGTGCTTTCGTTTAATTTGATTTGAAGGGCCTCCAGATCTTGAGTGAGGTACTTATTGGCCCCCTGAAGCTCCTCATAGGTAGCTTGAGACTGAATCATTTGCCGAGACAACTCATTCTTTTCAGTTTCCAAGTGAGACAAGCGAGTAGTCAATTCCTCGTTCTTCAATCTCCAAGAGTGCAACTCGCTTTTGCAGTCCTGGCCTTGACGATTCACTTCACTCAACTGCTGAGACAACTCCTCCACAACACTTGTGTGATTCTTTAACATGTCTGCCTTCTCCTTTTGAAGGTTTTCTAAGGCTTCAGCGGTTGTTGAAAGTAGCAGGTCAGTCTGACTCACCTTTTCGTTCACACTAAGAAGTTCTTTTTCCACTTTATCTTTCTCATTCCTCAGTGAGCAAACTTCCATTTCCAGATGCTCCACTGATTTTAAAAGAGTTCCCTTTTCACTGCTTAATTCCTTGCAGTGAGTTTTAGCCGTTTCAGACTCAAGGACGGAATCTTGCAATTGTTTTCGATTCACTTCTAGTTCTCTCTCCAATGTCTCATTTTTTTCCTGCAAAGACTCCACTTTAAGTCGATATGTCTGAACTTCTTCTTTGAGCGCTTCTTCATTTTGGTTTGCGTTGTTTTCCAAATTGTGCTTCTCAGATTGAAGGGCACTAACTTCCGACTGTAAAGACGCAACAGATTTAGATAAGGCCACCTTCTCAGATAGCAAGGATTCAGCTTCCTCTTTTCTTTCCTCAGACTGAAGCACCACCGTTTCCAGATGTCCTTCTGACTCTTCCAGTTCCCTTTCTAGTTTCTCAATCTTATCTAAAAGAGAATCGATCTTTCTTTGCCGTGTTTTAATCTGCTCTTCCATGTGTTTTCTCTTTTTTTCATCTGACTCTATTTTGGCTTTGAGTTTCTCAATCCCTTGTCGCATCTGAGCAACTTCCTCCCGAGTTGAATCGAGTCGTGACGCTATTTCACCTTTTTCTATAAGGGAGTTTTCCAGCGACTGAGACAATCTCACATTTTCACTTTCAAACATTTTCAGCTTGCCCTCCAGAGCTTCACGCTCACTAGATAACACATTTTTCTCCTCTTCTCTTACATTGAGTTGTTTCAAAAGTTCATCTTTTTCAGAACTCATTACAGCAATTTTATTTTCCCAGTCATGTAGATTCTGCAGAAGGTTACTACGTTCGGTTTTTGCAGCATCCAAGTCACTGTTGGCCACCTGAACCATTTTTTTCTGCTGTGTTATTTCCACTTCTAGAAACTTAATGAACTCTTTATTGTTTGTGTGATCGGATTCAAGCAGCTTTAGCTTCTCCTTCAAGGCTTGTGATGTTCTCTCCAGATCCTCTTTTTCCTCTAGACAGGAACAGAACTCTTCACTAATCTGGTTCCTCTCACTGGTAACCAGGCTAAGCTGCTTCTCCATGGCAGCAAAATTCTTCTGATTAAATTCAATGTCCTTTTCCAGTTTATGATTCTTATTCTGAAACTCCTCAATATCTGCTTCCAAAGATAAGATGTGCTTTTCAAGATTGGCCTTCTCAGATCTGCTTCGTTTTAGATCATTTTGAAGCTCGAGATTTTTTTCATGCCATGCCTCCTTGGATTTTTCCAAATTTTCTAATACAACTGCTACATCTGAAAATTCCACTTTCGAAATTTGCATCTGTGACCTCAAATCACTGGCCTCTTTTTCCATTTCTTTTACTTGGTCGATTAGTTCATGGTTGCTAATTAGTATGCTATCCAATTTTCCTTGTAGAGCAGATTTTTCCTTGTCAATTTCTTGTACCTTTGCCTCCATTGCACTACACATTTCACTTTTGCATACCACCTCTTCTCTAAGAGTGCTGATCTGTGAAAAGAGATTTTGGAATTTGTCTTCACTGGTTTCAGCATTTTTGCGTGCCTGGGACAGAGGACTCTCCTGGGGAGAAGAGGGTGCTAATTGGGCATCCTGGGGGTCATCATGAAAGCTTGTTTCAGCACTCAGTTTCAGAATTTCTACATCGCTCAGGAGTCTCTCAAACGTGTCATTGGGGGATTGGCTTCTTTGCACTTCACAAACAAACTTACAGAGTTTTTCACATTTTTGCAAAAGTGGGGTCTCTTGAAGAACCTCAGGGACTAACTTAGAGTCCTCATGAAGACTCGTTTCAGGGTTTAGCTTCAGAATGTCTGCATCACTGAGGAGTCCCTCAAAAGTGTCATTTGGCGACTGATTCATTTTTACATCCGCATTTTGGAAGTCCTCGAGCTCTTTCCAGTGTTCATTAGGAGCTTCTCTTGGATGACTGCATTTAACAATCTCTTCAGCCTGCTTGTGGAAAATGGGGCTGCTGTGAGCTTCACTGGCCTGTAATAAAAACAAACATAATATGGCAGGTGAGCGTGACACTTTAGTAAACGTTACTCACTTGTAGAACACAATTACTCCAAGTATCTAAGGTCATTATCACCATGTGTGCAGAGTGCAGTGAAATTCGTTCTGGCATGTGCTAATTAATACACCACCACAAACTGGACAAAAATCTAATTCTCCTAGAGAGGACCTGTTCAAAAATGTTAAGAGGCCATTACAGAATAAGCTTTGTATTTTTCAAGTCAAAGTTATTTCTTCAGAAATTATATGTGTCATTTCTGAAGAAAAAACACACCCATATCATCATGGGATACAACCATTTTAAAAGAAAACCAGCTGTGCATGCTAGCTCAGCACTTGCTGTCTTCTGCTAACCTTTCACTCCTTAAACTTGGACCAGATCACAGTAACGGTTTGAGCTACGTGGTTGCTGTTGTTTTAATATATTTTCGTATTTATGTAAGATCTAAAACAATAGAAATCGTATTCTTACCTGGAGAACATTTGTACAAGAAATACACAATAATTAATTAATAAATAATTCTTAATTATTAATAAATAATTAATTGTGACAATGCATGTCACAAACATGCATTGGAAACACAAAAGGTGTGCTTTCTGTTACTGCAATTAAAAGAGGACATAATTCAGTTAGTTTTAGGCTTTTATTTCCTGGTGGTACTTCAGGACCCGGTGCCTCCATTGTAAAGTGCCACAGAAATTGGGGGACTTCGTAACACAATTTCACATGCTAAATGCAAACATACCATGTTTGTGAAGAAATAACTTCAACTTGAAAAATGGTGAACTTATCCTTTAACAGAATTCTAAAGGAAATGTGATGGGTATCAAGGAATATTTTGGACAATATTAAATCAAATCGTAAATAATCCATCCATCCATTATCCAACCCACTATATCCTAACACAGGGTCACAGGGGTCTGCTGAAGCCAATCCTAGCCAACACTGGGCATAAGGCAGGAAACAAACCCTGGGCAGAGCGCCAGCCCACCGCAGGGCACACACACACACACACACACACACACACACACACACTAGGGACAATTTAGGATCACCAATGCACCTAACCTGCATGTCTTTGGACTGTGGGAGGAAACCCACGTAGACACGGGGAGAACATGCAAACTCCACGCAGGGAGGACCCAGGAAGCAAACCCGGGTCTCCTAGCAAATAAATAAATGTATTATAAAAGGCGATGATAAAAAATAATAACAAAATTACATGCCAGAATAGACAATTAAATGTGTCGCAAAATAAATATATTATTTTACTTGCTTATGCATTTCTTTGATTATTTCTTCATTTATTACCACAAACAACATGAAATATCCCATGAAATAAAGACTGGCATTTCAGCATTTCTTCTAATTTGCATAAAAACACAATGCAGAACAAGGACTGAAAATATAAAATACCAATACCAGGAGATCCAACACCAAAAATATCGATTCCAGTACTCTGTCTCATTTTCTTTTTTTTAAACATTTGTTACTTAGCTCATGGAGTTTTTGTAATGACGTCCAACACAAATTTTTAATCTCACATTTTTATGCAGAGTGAAGATGGAGATTCTGATTGAATAGGTGTCTGTCTGGCCATCGTGAACAGTAAACAGTATCTGAAGCAGCCATGTGAAGTCATCCGTGTGCACACTCACCGTGTCTCAGGCATGGATTTGTATTATAGTATTGTTAAGTCCGGAATGTGCTCTTGTGAACTAAAATGAAATGTACCCAAACGTGACTGAGCATACAAACTGAAAGCCCACCACCTGCCTCATTCGTTGTCATGCATGCGCCCCGGTAACACCTTATTTACTGGCTAATAACACGCATCATGTGCTATCTGAGAGAAAAGAAATCATGGGAAGAGAGTCTGCACGTCCGAAATGCTTCAACAAGCGGAAGGTCGATTCACACGTTCAGCCCCTTTTGAATAGAAGCGTAACGACAGGAGGCAAGTCTACAGATCAAATGTTCATTCCATTTTCATTAAGGTGAGCGCTGCTGCCTCGCAGTTAGGAGACCCGGGTTCACTTCCCAGGTCCTCCCTGCGTGGAGTTTGCATGTTCTCCCCGTGTCTGCGTGGGTTTCCTCCGGGCGCTCCGGTTTCCTCCCACAATCCAAAGACATGCAGGTTAGGTGGATTGGTGATTCTAAATTGGCCCTGGTGTGTACTTGGTGTGTGGGTGTGTTTGTGTGTGTCCTGCGGTGGGTTGGCACCCTGCCCAGGATTGGTTCCTGCCTTGTGCCCTGTGTTGGCTGGGATTGGCTCCAGCAGACCCCCGTGACCCTATTCGGCTTCAGCGGGTTAGAAAATGGATGGATGGATGGATTTTCAAAAGTGGTTTACTGGGCAAAATCTTAGTAAAAACACACGTGTTACGCCTACAACTGGACAGCTTGACAGGTGGACTATGGAAGACGAGAAACAGGATGTTTTTTGGAAACTTCATGATACCGTTTGCTATTTTTCCAGTGCTAGTCACTGCAGGCACCGATTCTATCAGAAACTCTCCATTCTAAAAAAATATGTATATATACTGTATACATATCATTTCTGGATGGATTATTCCTTAAATGGTTCCCCCACTCAATGTTCCAAAGACTTTAGCAGATCCTCCCCTAACCAAAATAAATTAGACGGCAGCTTCTGCTTACCTCATTTTCAACACACAAGGAATGAGAACTCAGGTCCAGACCCTGCATTTGAAGTCTGGCAGCTTCTAATTCAGACGACAAGAACAACGCATGCTGCTTTTCTTCTGCTAGCTTGGACTCCATTTCTAGGTTCAGCGCTTCTAGCCTGCTCTCCCATTGCTGCATTTCTACTAAGTGCTGTTGTTTTAACTGGTTCAGCTCGTTTGTCGTTCTTTCCAAGGTTACCTTTAGTTCCTCAGTCTCGTTACCGCAAACCTCTGACAGACTAGGCAGTCCATTTACAAGATTTATTGCTGAATCCAGGGAAGAGTGGACATGCACCTGTTGATCAGTTGGATGGAGTTGTTCACTTTCATCACATGAATCTGTCGTTTGCCCATCACACATGCCCAAGTCATTTGACTTCACATGGCAGAGGTCTTGTTTAGGAGACCTTGGAGCATTCTGGGGTGGTGCAACTGCAGTAGGCTCGCATACCAAGACGTCACCTCCGGTTTCTGCTTCAATGTGATCTGTAAGCACCAGAACCTGCTCAGATGATCTTGTCTCATTTTGCCTGCAGACGGATGCTGAATGTTCCATTTGTCCGTTTTGTTGATCCAATTTCAGTAGTAAAGCTGCTTCTTCATTCACCAGATTTTCAATGCGGCCCTGCTGCTCGTTTACTGTACACATTAAATCGCTGAAATTCCCCTGCAATATCAGGTGGTCATTTTGAAGTAAGGCAAACTTTTCCTTTAGCTCATGATGAAGGCTTTCAAGTTGATTATACTGACGTTTCAGTTCTTCATGGGATGGAGTTGGCTCGGGAGTTTCGATCCGCTTTTCTTGATCCCCAAGTGATGACTGTAACATAGTGTTTTCTTCTTTTAGCTTTAAAAGAGATTCCTGAAGATTCAAACTCTCAGCTTTAGAGAGACTCACTTCATGTTCTGAATTTTGAAGATCTTCAACCAGCTTGTTATTTTGCTCAGTAACAGCTGCCAGCTGAGATCTTACAGAAGTCATTTCATATTCTAGGTGGGATTTCTCCTTTGCCAACTGTTCATACTTGTCTGTTGTTACCTTCGACACGTTTGTCTCTTCTTGTAAGTCACTCTGAAGCTTTTCAACGATCTGTTCGTGGGTTCGGAGTTGTTCAAGGAGAGCTTGGCATTTCTCTTCGACATTTTGCTCAAATGTCTCCTTAATGGATTCTAGTAATTCCTGACTTTTTGAAATTTCAAAGTCTTTTTTGGCGAGTTCTTCTAGTGCTCCATTTAATTCTTTCTGAATGTTAGACTTTTGCAACTCACTCTCTTCACATTTCTTCTCGGTTGCACTCACAGTATGCTGAAGCTGTTCTATCTGCACCAGACAAGAGCTCAGACGTTCATCTCTGTCTTCAATGTTCTTCTGAAGCATGTCAATTAGGACGTCTTTCTGCTTAATTACATCTTCATGTTCTTTTACCACATTGATATTCTTCTGACTTTCAGCTTCTACAGTGTGTAATGCACTTTCAGCCCTTTGTAGTTTAGCATTTGTCTCTTGTAGCTGCATCTCCAGGTCTTTCTGTAGGTCAAGTATCTGTTGTTCAAGAACTTCTTTTTCTTGACACATTAATCTGTTTGAAAGCTCCAAGTTACTAAACTCACACTCGAGAGAGGATTTTTCTTGCGTTAACTGTTCACACTTGTCATTTGCTATCTTTGACGCATTAGTCACTTCCTCCAAGTCATGCTGTAGCTTCTGAATGATGCACTGATCTGCCTCAGCCTTTTCAAGAACAGCCCGACATTTTTCCTCCACATTTCGTCTGTGTTCCTCCTTCATGGAGTTTATTAGCTCATCGGCTTTTGAGATCTGCTCATCTTTCCTTCTGAGTTGTTCCTGTGAACACTTCAGATCTTCGACAACGGTCATCTTCTGTAAGCAGGCCTCCCCTAATTTTCTTTCGGCCGTACTCAAATTATGCTGAAGTTCTTCGATTTGCCTAGTGCAACAGCTTAGACATTCGTCTTTGTCTTCGATATTCTTCTGGAGCATTTTTATTTGTGCATTTTTCTGGGTAATCACATCTTCATTTTCTTTTATTGTATTGAAATTCTTCTGGTTTTCAGCTTCTGCAGACAGCAGTTTACTTTCAAGCTCTTCTAATTTCAATTTGCCTTCTTCCAGTTGCCTTTGTAAAGCTGAGCCGGTGCTTTTTAAAGACTGTAAATCATGCTGTAGGTCAATGATCTGCTTTTCCAGCAGTTCTTTTTCTTGACAGATTAATCTGCTGGAGAGATTCACGTTACTAAGCTCAGACTCAAGGATGCATTTTTCTTTTATTAACTCTTCATACTTGTCATTTGTCTCTCGAGTCACTTTGGCTTCTTCCTGTAAGTCACACTGAAGTTTCTCGATGATGCCCTGACTGGTTTCAATTTTGTCACAAAGAGCCTGGCATTTTTCTTCTACGCTTCTTTCGTGTTCCTTCTTCAGGGACTTGATTAATTCGTTCATTTTTAAGATGTCATTTGTTTTACTTTGGAGCTCTTCTTGTGCACACTTCAACTCTTGCTCAGCGTTGGACTTTTGCAGATCATTCTCGGCACATTTGGTCTCGGCAAGGCTCAGATTATGCTGCAGCTCTTCTATTTGTGCAGAGCAAGCGCTCAGACATTCGTCCTTGTCTTCAATATCCATCTGCAGCATTTCTATTTGAACATTCTTTTGACAAATCACATTTTCCTTTTCTTTGATGGTATCCAGACTTTTTTGACTTTCGGCTTCTACAGACGCTAGCTTGCTTTCTAGCAGTTCTAGCTGACGTTTTGCTGCTTCCAGTTGCGTCTCCAGAGCTGAGCTGCTGCTCTGAAGAATCTGGAATTCATTCTGCAAGTCAGTCAGCTGTTTCTCTAGAAGTTCTTTGTCTTGACAGGTTAATCTGTGCAACTCTTGTAGTTTTGTGAGCTCTTCTGTTTTAACCAAAAGATCACATTGTAACTGTCGGACTTCGTGCTCAAAGATGCTAACTTTCTCTGCTAACTCATCTGCTTCACGTGTTTTGTTATTCAGGTGACCCTGCAGGGTTTCCAGGTTTTGCTTCAAGCTTGACACCTTTTCTTCAGCAGACTGAATTTCAGCTGCATATTTTTCAGATTCCTGGATTGACTTTTCAGAAAGTTCCCACAACTGCTTTTCTTTAAGCTTAACTTCTTTTGCCTTCTCGGAAAGTTCCATTTCAAACCTTGCATTCTCCTCAACCACAGCCACACACTTCTCATGGATAATTCTTAATGAGCTCAGAATGGCGGAGTGTTTGCCTGCAAAGTGATCACCGGACGATGCACCAGCTTGTGGTTCACTGTTATAATTGTTAGTTATCTTGTCTTTCACTGGTTCAAGGAGAGACACATCAGAAATGTCCATCAACTGCTCGGTTTGCTCTTCACACATAGCAAGCTCAGTTCCTTCTGACAGCAAATTGTATTTGTTTCCGAAGGCCAAATCTGTGGGCATTATTTCTTCCAGTCCACATGTTGCCATTTCTAAATGACTTTCTGCTCCTTGTGATGGCGCATCACTGCTCACTTTATTCAAAGCACCAGCTTGGACCCCTGTGTCATCTGCAGAGGAGTGTAAAGTTGCTGCTCTTGTCTGGTGAACGAAGGCTCTGGATTGAATCTGGTCGATTTTCAGCTGTACGTCTTCAAGCAATGAATCACGACTCTTCTCAAGTTCTGATAACTGTAAGTTTATCTGCTCATTTACTCTGCAAAGCTCTTCATTCCTCTTTTGCAAATCCTCACTAAGCTGGTTTTGGACATTTAGACAGGACTCCAAAGATACCACCTGATCCTTAAAGAACACAGAATCCTGTTGGATCTTCACATACTCCAACTGCATTGTCTCCATTTCAGCAGACTTTGCAGCAATCGTGTCTTCATGTTGTTTGATCAAGTTGCACTTCTCTTCATTTATCTGAGCCAGCATTTGCTCATGATGAAGGATGATTTGAGAGTTTCGACTCTGGAGATGTTGAATTTCTGAATCTTTCAAGCCTATCACTTCATCTTTGGATTTTACCAGGTCAGTTTTGGTCTCACACTCAGTCCGCAGCTCATTATAAGAATGCTCCGCTTCCAGCGCTTTATTGTTTTCTTCTTTTAATTTCACTTCTAACTCCGATACCTGTGAGTGCAGTTGAGAAACACTCAGTGCGGCATTATGCAACTCCTTCAGATGCTTTTCTTCACACACTTTCTCTTTCAAGCTAAGTTCCTCATAAGCTTTGCTCTTTTCTTCTAAGTCCGCACTTTTACGGACAAGTTCAGCCTTAAGAGTTTCAACTTCTTTCCAAAGATCATTCTTCAGACTTTCAAGATGTGTGATTTGCTTATGTTGGTCATCTGTTTTATTCTGAAGAACCTCAACATTTTTGGTCAAGGAACGATTTTTTTCCAACAGATTTTCTTTCTCAGCATTTGCATTCTTGATCAGGTTTTCCTTCTCGTTTTTCCATTGAGTAAGCGATTCGTTCTCCCGTTTAAGTTCATCCCACTGCTTCTGCTTTGCACTAATTGCGGCTTGCAGTGTTTTTCGTTCTTCCTCCAGAGACAGCTGCTTCATTCTCATTTGTTCCAGTTCTTGTTCTTTCTTCTTCAGCTGCACTTGTGTGCCGTCTCTGACTTTTTCCAGCTCAGCTATGTTATTCTTCAGGTTCTGCACATCGAGGGTCGATCGTTTAGTTTGCTCATCTAATTTTGTATTTAAAGATTTTATTTCTTCAAGTTTTGCTGCATGCTTTGCTGTGGGTTAAAAAAAAGGCAATATCTACAGTTACACATAATTTACATGGAGTCTCATTTAAGATTTAAATCATGACCCTCTTTCAAAGCTAATCAACCCCTTAATGCAGAGAACCGGCTAATGTGCTACTAAATAAAATACAAAATATTTTAGACTTAGAAATAAAAATGTAAATAATTACACAAAGGCTCCCCACCCGAAAGGCATTTTTTTAGAATGTTACTTACCACATGTACTGTAGTTGTAGTGGTGGCCAAGACAAATATTTAATCACAGGTTGTCATTAGAAATTAAATATATGGAATGCTCAAACTCAACAGGGCCAATGCTGTGTAGTGCCAAACAATGAAAAAATCCACAGAAAAAGAAAGAAAATTCATACATAACTCGTGTCCCATAATCCATACATCTGAGATCCTATATGAAAATGATGTGCGCTTGCACAAAACACAGGGGTCTTCAATTCAAACACAAATTTACATTACATTTAATGCTGCTGATATTTAGCACAAAATGCACACATTTTGACCATACGAAGGGATATGGGACACGTGAGTTTGGTGGCACAAGATATGGTTGATTTGTTTTTTTTTTTTCATTTTTCCACATCATATGCCACTGGATATTATTGGCCACCTATCAACCCCATTGAGTTTAAGTATTCAATATTGAATTTCTCCACGAATACATAAGATTACACCATTTTTCTCAGCCACCACAAACAAACTCTATGGGGTAGGTAACATTTAAAAAAACGTGTACCCTTTTTGGGTGGGGTACGCGTGTTAACAGCTAATATGACCTAATTAATAGTGACTCGCCTGTTCCTTGACCCGAGAGTTTTACTGGGTTGATAAGAATGTCTAGGACCTCTGGATCAATTAAATACTACACATATTGCATAAGGTCTCTAGAGGGTGCTATTGAGCCAAACTGAAATGCTGCCTGTGAGACAAAAATACGTAAAAATCCAGCCATTCATTTTCTAAACCTGCTTACTCCTGAGCAGGGGTCACAGGGAAGCTGCAGCCTATCCCAGCAAGCATAGGGAGCAAAGCAGGAACAATCCCTGGACAAGTCTGTTTGATTATAGGAGAGTTTTACTGGGTGGGTAAGTGTATCTGGTACCTTCAAATTTAGTATGGAATTGATGCTGGTGTAGTACTACTACTTGGTGTACAATATTCACACTGGATCTTGCATTATATTGCATCGCGAATATTCATGGAGAGTGACTGCATTATATGTGGAAGTGCACTGAAGTCAACATCAGCGCTGAAAAACAGACCAGAACTACATGAGCTTGGCTGCTGCTGGCAAAGAGAGCAGCTCACTAAAGTCAGTCCGTGGTAATCACAGGACATTAAATTCTGCAGGAAGCAAGAGCTTCTCCAAAATAACACCCACACTACTTCAGGTAATTCTTAGCTGATGGCTCAGTAATACACAACTCTTAAATGAAAACCCTTCATGCACGCTACAGGCTTGCCTTGTATACATAAGGGCACTAACTGGAGGCCACTATACGATGGCTGTGTTGTTCAGTACAGCACTTGTCATTCTCTTTAGTCGCCATTTTATACAATGTCAGGTCAGGTTGGGGAGCATGCACTGGCACAGCACGTTGCTGCACCTACCATATGATGAAACAGCTTGGGATCCTGGTTGGCAGCCCCCCAGGAAGACAGAAAATAATAATCTGTACAATGTAAGCTTTTCAAAATAAATTACAATAACTTCTTTGATTAAAAGCCCTTTCTACCATTTAAAAACATTGTACCAGTCCAACCAAAAGCGCTAGCATTTTTATGTGTAACATATCCGGTGCTTTTTGTAGTAATAGCAGAGAAGAGGTTTAATCTCATGTGTTCATGAAGAACGGACATCACAGAGCTTATCACACAAAGGCTTTCAACTTGGCCAAGGCTGAATGACAGCCAACAGGATTAAAACGTCCATGGAAAAAAATGTTAAGATGAACACGCTTAACGTACATGCACTGTTCTTTTTTTGTGATGGTATTTATTTAACAAAATTTTAGTAAATACAAAGCAGTGTTCTGGACGTTGTGATCATACAACACGATAACTAATATTATACGATGTGCATAACTTGAGACTTTTTTAATGGACATTTTAATATTGTATGCTGTAGTTCAGCACTGGGCCCCTATTGAAGGCCAGTCTATCATAAACTGTGTGATTTCCACTGCCCATGAAAACAGGAAATTAAAATTTGTTTGGCTGGGACTATAAACAACATGGGGTAAGTGATAGTTTACAAAATACAATTTTTGGGTGAACTGTTCCAGAGACACTCAGCAAAATGTAAATGTCACAAGCCAACACCACGATGACAAATGAAAGGACAGTAACAGCAGAGCAGACAAGGGGCCAAAGGGAAGCCGAGTCTGAAAAAGCAAAGCAGGCAGAGGCTCATTTTGCCCTGACAGTGAAGCACACTTGCACTGCATTTTACTGTAACACACAGGCAGGCATTTTGTGAAACAAAACCTACTTTTGAAGTCTTCGGCTAAGTTGCTTGTTTGTTGAAGGGTTTGTTTGCTGTTCTTCAGTTGTTCCTCCACCTCAATCAGCCTTTTTGAGCTCTGATTAAATTGACTGGACAGCCTGGCATTTTCTTTTTGCATTTCCTTCAAAAGAAGAATAAAAACAGTAAAACTCCAGAACATGTCAACATGACTACTGAAATTCAAAAAACAAGAAATGCAAAGCCAGAAAAGAACAAAAAGCACTTGTTGTGTTTTAAGAAAGGGCGACCATTCACTGCTGACAAAGGCAAAACGATCCAGAATTATATGTGACCACTGCTCTTTCAGACTTAAAAAAAAGGAGAAACTTTAATATTTGTAAGCTACTCCAGTGACATTTTCATTACTCTTCAGTATTAACTAGGCATGCCTTCAAAAATAATTTAACTAGATTAGATTTTCCGAATTTCTGAATAATCCAGTACGTACCTCATATTTGATTCGAAAACTGTTTTCCTTTGCCTGGCTAGACTGAAGCGTTTGTTCCAACCTACAAAACTTCTGTTTCATGTCGTCCAAGTCTTTTTCAAGATGCTGCTTTTGGAATGCGGCCTGCATAAATCAAAAGGAAAACGGAACAAAACAAACAAAAACGTTGAGTTATTCAAACACATTTGCTGCCCCCTCGTGTTCAGTGATGTACTTACAAATAAGCAGCCAGACAAGGAACATCCTGGAATAACATTATTTGGCGTTTTGAAAGTCAGTGAAGCACACAAGTTTTGAAATGAAAATACAAAAATGCTGTTTTTATTTAAATATTACTACAAATGCCCATCACTTGTAATTCATCAAAAGTGAAATTACTGGAGGAAGGGTCCAGTTGGTTTACAATGAATGTATGAAATCTGAAGTCAGTAACGTCTCTCATGGATATCCAGTCAGGTATGCTACAACAAACACGGAGGAATACTATTGGCTGACGTAGAACGTGTGCGCATATGACGTGTCGGCGCCTTGCTGTCTTGATTAAAGTGTCAGTCGTCGTCATTGTTATCGGTACTAACATTCAGTTATCTGCTTATTTGCACCAGTAGCAGTGAAAATATTATTATTAATTATTCCGCAATATATACTGTAGTTTGGAATGAGTGAGAAAGCCAATTAACTTAGACATTAAAAACAAAATCATTTCAAGCAAGAAAAAGGAAAAAATGTTGGATTTCAAAATGAATATTTATTTAATTTGATATTCAGTACTTTATCAGTCCTTGAGATGACAATGAATATGGTACGGCTAAATCAGCGATACGTACAATTTTAAAAAACAAGGAAGAAATAAAAAGTGCGCAAGATTTCTTTATGCTTTTATTATGGAAAGAACAATTAAAAGTTATTACTAAGGAAAGATTGTTTATGCTTTTCAAATTTATGTGTACAGTTTATAAAAGCTAAATAAATGAATTCTAAATTACTTTAACACTTGCTGTATATTTTGAATTCTGAATTATTTTTTCCTGTTTAAATGATTATTTCAGATAGCAGCTCTGCTCAAGGCTCTGGGCCTGGAACAGATTACCCCATAATACATGTATTTAAACGTAGGCAAGAACAAACAAGGTTTCAGAACCAAATTATTTAATTTACAACACCTCACTGTATAAACATTTTTTAAATAAAATATTCCTTGATATACGCATGTTTAACATTTTAGCTTCACACAATTGAAATGGCTCAAAATGAAAACTTTGCAGTCATAAACAAACAATAGTTTTAAATATGTTACTTGCCCCACACAGTTTGTAGAGATGATCGAGATATATTTTTTAATCTCACATTTTCATGCAGTGCGGAGATAAAAAAACAAAAAGTTTATGTTATGCTGTAAGACAATAGTGGCCAGCACTCCAAAATGGCAAACGAAAACTGATGTGTACGTCATAAACAGGAAACACAAGTCACAGGGGTCGCGTATTTGAATTTACGGTAAGGCTCTTCACAAATGAATGTGGGAGGCAGATCTTCAGCTCTAAAAGTCAATCCCATGTGACTTGTGCGGTTTATGATGTGAGCCGATTTTCCCAGAGGTACCTACTTAATGCTATTTTAGTAAAAACTACACGCATTTTGAGTATACGACTGGAAAACTGACATGTGGATTACACAACATGAGATTTTCTCGTTTCTTTGCTCAATGGACATTTTCAGTTTGCCACTGTTCAGCATTGGTTACCACCGGCTTGTATTATATCATAAAGTTTTTCTTAATCTGTGTTCAGCACGACAACATTAAAATATTCTCTCAGCCATCACTGCAAACTACACGGGTAGAGTAATATATTAAACAAATATCACTTTAGGGTGGAGTATTCCTTTAATTTTTTAGGTTTCGGGGCCTGCAGATTTAGCAGTTTATGGATTCAGAGGTGCACTCGGCTGACACTTCCCAAGCAGACTCGTCAAGTCACTTTTCCGGTTTGCAGTCACACTTAAAAACAAAGATTTCCACAGATTTTCCTCCATAAAGTTTGATAAATGCCAACTTATTATTACATTTTAGAGGGTATTTAATTATATTTGATTTATGATACTAAGTAATGCATTCAATTAGGAAAATCATGTTAATTAAATAATGGTTCAATACCTTATCACATTCAGATCTTAGAGAATTGTTTTCATTTTTTGCTTGCTGCAGTTCCTGCCCCGTTTTAATTTTCATTTGACTAAGCTGCTGTTCCACATTCTGTAAGGAATTCTGATAATATAAAACTTCCTGAAAAAATAAAAATGAACTGCATTTTAACCTTCATGAAAACCTACATACTGTAGCACATATGTTCATATAACTTATAGACATCTAATATCCACAACAGTGAATAAACATAAAGCTTAAAGAGAGACCAGTGAAAATTAGGGTGAGAGAAAATGAAGATCCATCCATCATCCAACCCTCTATATCCGGGGTGGGCAGAGTCAGTCCTGGAGGGCTGCAGTGGCTGCAGGTTTTTGTTCCAACCCAGTTTCTTAATAAGAAGCACTTATTGCTCAAGTAACTCTTCTGCTTCACTTTAATTGTCTCGCTCATTAAGATTTTGAACCCTTATTGCTTACTTTAGTCTTAAACAGCTGTAGTCTTGCTTTTTAATTGCTCTTTATTAGCAATAAGATGCAAATAAAAAAAAGAAACCATCATCTCTCAATTTAGCTTGTTTCCACCTACACCATGTGTGTGTTTATCATGCACTATTGGGTTTAATTAAATACTTGGAAGGAAACTGAAGAGAAAAAAGTGAAGCACTGAGAATAAGTGATCTGTTTTAGACTTCAAATCATTTGGATGATAATCTTAGAATGGAAAAAAAATCTATGATATGAGAATGACTTGACATGGCAGAGTTAAAGCACTAACAAGCCATGAAATTAAATAATTGACAAGGATTGGTTATTAATTAAGTAACTGGGTTAGAACAAAAACCTGCAACCACTGCGGCCCTGAATTTGCCCACCCCTGCTCTATATCCTAACTACAGGGTCACGGGGGTCTGCTGGAGCCAATCCCAGCCAACACAGGGCGCAAGGCAGGAAACAAACTGTGGGCAGGGCGCCAGCCCACTGCAGGAAAATTAAGATGTTTAATAAAAAATAAAAGCCATTCAGCCCAACAAGCCAGCCAGTCCTACTGTATCCACTTTGACACTCCACATTAACGTCATGTCAAGATGTGGAGGTCTCTAAAGTTTTCCTCTCAACATCAATGAAATAACAGCAGTGATCGACGATACTAACTCCCATCATGAAGCAAACCAAAACAAGCAATGACATTCACTTTTTAAATGAGACCTACACAAATCAGTGCAGAACATAAACAGTTGCTGACATTAAATACAAGGCCAACATTTCTATGATGGAACACACACCACTCCAGGAAACGCTGAATGGATGTGCATGTTCCTTTTCTAATGTTTCTACATGAAGAGGTTACATTAAGACCAAATTCTCAAATCTGATTGACCCAGTTGAAGTTTGCAAGGAAGGACAGAACCCTATCCCAGTGGACCTGAGCATAAAGCAGGAAGCAGCCCTGGACAAGCTGCCTGCTGCTCACAGGGCCCAGGCAATTACAGTTTCACGTGGAGCCAATTTAGAGTTACTAATTACCTTAATGGCGAGGTTATTGGGCTGAATGGCCCGTTCACAACATATACTTTCGAACAGCTATGAGATTTGAGGGATAAACTGAAGTACCTGGAGATGGCACAGCAAAGAGATGGAGAAAACACACAAAGTTCATACAGTCAGGGACTGGGTCTGGGATTCAAACGGAGGACAACAGATCCTCAGGGTATTAGCAGAAACTACTGAATTGATTTGTCAACTACAGTAAAACATGTCAAGTCTATAAGTACTAATTAACATTTAGTTTTGATGTTTAAGCCAACCATTAATATTTTTTTAAAAACTCCACTAACCCATTTACAGGGTGACGGAAAGCCTGGCAACATCACAGCAGCAGCAAGCAGTAGACGTTGTGCTTCTTTAAACCAACCACTGGGTACTGAGCCTGAATTGCTACTCAAACAGCAGTCCCCTCACTCCAGGATGAGGTTCCAAAACACTATTCAGATCTTGTATTTATGGAGTTCCATCATCTAATGATTATTTAATTCAAAATGAAATTCTGAAAACGGAAACACACTTTATAAAACTACGATTACCTTTTGATGCCCTTTCTCCTGGTCTTTTAACTTCTGCTCCATTGCCAGGCGAGTACTATCTGCATTATGTCGTTGGCAGTTAAGTTCTTCTGATACTTGTTTCATTTTTTGCTCAAGAGCTGCACACTGAAAAATGAAAACACATTAATCTTTTTATTTTATAAACAGTAAAAATGATAACTCCAAACATTTCCTCAGCTTGCGAACATGGAACTTGTGCAGTGCCGATTCTCTTTTCCCTGTAGACAGTCACCCTTATAAGATTAGCAACAGCCCGAGTACACCTTGCAAATGAAGCCCCCTGCACACTCTATACGGGCGCCACAAGTGACTGGGAAGAGGGAAACAAAATCTGACCAGAGAAAGAAATGAAGGCGACTACAAGGTCCAAATCGTGTCACTGAATCTACGATCTTCTCACTGGCAGCATTGTTTCTTGTAGTGCTTCACAGCGTGTTACTCTTTAGTTACCCAAATGGACAATACAAGGCGTAGTCCGGTGGTTCTCCTACTATACACCTGCTTCAGTACTTAGATACCTAATCAAATCTGAACTGCATTAGCTGTGCTCCATTTGACAAAAACGCTCTCTCTTTACCTTGGCCACCATCTGGTCATACTGTCCCGTCACCCTGGCAAGTTCATCTTTACTTTTGCTTAAGCCCTTGTCCTTCTCATTGAGCTGTAACTTCACCTTCTCATACTGGCTTTGCATCTCCTGCACTTTGTTGAGATGGCACTTGATATCCTTTTCTTGAGATTTAAGTTGATTTTCCAATTCACACACACGTGCTTTTAATTCTAAAGGTAGAAAGATTAATGGTTAATTAACTAAGTCCTTATTCTTTAACACATCACAAGTAAAAATATCCAACAGAGCTGCAGTTTAGTTACACATTAGCAAGCAGTAAGACTATTTCTAACACACTGGACTCATCGCTTGTTCTTAATTTGTCTGCCCCTTTTCTTCAGTTTGGCCATTTTGACCTTTCATAGAAAGTAACATACTAGCAAATGTGACAAGGTTGGCCACACAAGCCTCTTGCATCCCAGACACAAATAAACCGGGATAGGCATGCTGTCGGTTGAAGTCAGCGTGTACTGCACTGAAGAGGTGAAACGTCCAGGAGGAAAGGCCATGTTTGAATCAGAGTACATGCATGCAAGAATACACAGAAATGCTTCAGAATGCATGGTTTAATGCTCTAGATTTGGATAAAAGTTCCTGTTCATTTCTTCTCAAATTATTCCCCTGGATTTCAAATGTCACCCCGTCACAACACAGAAAATTGATTTTAATGTTTTTTTCATTAATAACAAATGTTTCAACTACCGTATATAAACTTGCTTTTAAGTTCTCCCGTGGATAAGTCAGGGCTTGATTTTACTGTATAATTTCGGGCATTTTATAATGTGGGTGGTATAAGTTGAATGCAGAAAACTCACACTATTGGATTAAGATATGCTAATGCCCACCTGAGAGAGTAACCACGGAGCACACTGCCTTTTTTTCCCTTATGTATTGTGGCTATGTGACCACACAGTAATACCCGAACTACTCCAAAGCAACGTTTGCATTGCTTTGTGTTTTCTGTATCTCACACCCTCATACACCTTTATCATAAGAGCATCCCTTATCTACGATGGGCGTACGATCAGAAGAAAATATGAAGCTGGTTTTAAATTAAACATCATTGAAGTAGCAATAGAAATTGGTAACAAAATTCAATGTGTCTGAGAAACTGATGCGAGATTGGAGGAAACAAGAAGATGCTAAAAAAAATGTCAAATTTTTGAACGGCCGTATAAGTCGGGGTCTGATTTTATGGGTTTCAAGGCACAACTTACACGCGAGTATATACGGTATACATGTGAAGATAAAATCACTGCTTGCAGCTGTGTGAACTGAAAAAGTTAAAAAGAGTACTCACAAAACGACGCATTGCACCTACTCACTTTCTTGTCGACAAACAAATAAACAGATAATAAAATCACAAGCCTGCTAATATACAATGATATATGCATTTTTTAGTCTAAATGTTTCGTTCTAACCAGATAACTACAATATCCTGCAACCAAAAGACCAAAGTTTAAGTCCAAAAGCTCCAGAGACATCACGCTTCACGACATACCTTGGTGGGAAGTTTTCAGCTGCTCATACTGTGGGTTGCTGCTAGTGCCATCACTTGGGTTACAAGCAGGCGCCGTCTTCTTTGCAGATCTAGAGCTCTGTTGATAAGCGGGGACTTGCTCCCATGGAAATCCTGAAGTGCTGTTACCCCTTTTATTGGGGGTCTCAAACGAGTTGCCTGACTGATGGTTTGCCACCTGCTCTTTTTGCCATGGGAATACAGAAGATGCCGCCTGATGCCGTGCAATGTCCTTGTGGCTCCCACTGGACTGGTTTACTAACTGTTTTTAAAACAGAACCATTTAATGGCACAGTTACACAAGCCAGCTCTGCTCTGCTACTAAAGCAGTAGTTATGTTGTATAATAGGTTATTAAACAAATTCCCCAAGAATGACAATCAATTTGAATAATAACAAAATAATAAATACAGGGCGAGTCAAAATTATGTTAATATTTGAATGGCAGAAACATTTTTTTTACAAAAAATACTTCATATGTGCAAGATGATTTCCAGGAATGTCTCCACCTGTTTGCCGTCCTGTTCAGCACATGGACCATATGTGGCACAAACATTGTATACACGTCTATACGTAGCAGTACCATTCGTGTTAACATAATTATGACTCGCCCTGTAATTTTGAAATTGCCATTTTGCACTTACTTTGACCTGCAGGACTTTCAGTTCTGCTTCAAGCCTTTTTCTCTCTTCACATTCTCGGTTATATTTCTCTTGAAGTTCTTCAATTTTCTCATCTTATAAAAGAAAATTGAACATAACTTTATACTTTTCCAGTATTTATAAGAATTTAAACATATGTAAAATCTTATTATCAATTTTGACTGCTCTCAGACTACACTGCAGTTGTGATGTATTGAAGTGTTTACCGTTAGGAACTTTACTCGGTGTTGAGAAAGACATAAAGCTTTCCTGTGGTGTTCTGCATGGCTGTGAATCGCAAGACGTTTGAGATTTCTGAATCCTTTCTAGCTCATATTTGTACCTAAAGGAGGTGAAGAAAAAACAGAATGTGAAATTGGCACATTATATGTGAAACAATTCATCAAACTGTGCATTTAAAGATACATTTCAAATAGTCCACTGTGTAAACATGTGAAATACACTGAACACGAGACTTAATCCTTCACAACCACTAGGAACACAATTGAAGAAAAATACAAAACTCCACAAACAGCACCATGACAATTATAATTTGGGTACCCATTTAACACATACACGCACACACTGAGGGGGAACCTGCAAACTCTACACTGGGGCTGAAGGGGCCTAAAACCTGAACAATGGATGTGAGAGTCACAAGTGCTCATCGACAAACTTGCACAAATCCCAAATAATCATTTGAAAATAACAAAGATTTTCAACACATAGATGGAAAGGCCATGTTTATTGTGTCCAACATGGCTAAACACTCTAGATGGCTTTGTTCTTCCCCTACTCATTGTTTGGGCCTGTTCAATCCTTGGGCACATTAAACAGCCAGCATATCAGCACCTCATAAACCGCTAAAGGTTAGTCAGCCTCTTGTAGAGTTTCCTCTTATAAATAAACACTTTGTGTGTGGTTTGAGTGATAATAAACATCCCTCCATTATCTATGTTTTTTGTAAGACTTCCCAAGCTTTAAACAAACGAGACAAAGCAAAAGTAACAAATCACCATCCTGTAATCAGCTTGAGCGTCTCTTCTGGGAGAGTCGAACTGCAAAGTGTAGGCCTGGTGGAGTTCGGCCTTTTTCAAAATTTCTGAAGAGCCGTTAAACTTGACTTTAATCTGTTTGACCACGGCTCACTTTGGTGCTACTCTGCAATAGCAGATTCTGCATGAAGACTAGAAAATTGAAAATATTTTGTCGATATTCTTAGACGCGTCGCGGCTTACCCATCACAACTAACGTTTCCAGTCAGAGTATTAATTTGACATTATTAATAATTTTTCAAGTTGCTACAAATTTTCATTGTAAAAATGTTCAAAGATGATCCTTTGAAAGTTGTCTTGCTATTATAGCTATAGTTTATTTATTAAATCCTCATTGGAGATGGACAGGACAGAGAACGGGGCTCCTTGTCACTCGCTCAAGTGTGCTAAGCTGTATGAAGAAAGTCTCCTATTTATCATATCACAATATGGCTCCTCTGATTATTCTTGCTCAGACGCGGTGTTTAAGCCCCCGCCTGCTCCTCCTGTGCCTTCCAGGTTTGCCTGTAAGAAGTTAATGGTCTCCCTTCGATGAATGCTTCAGATGTTAACGAGGCGCACATGCAGCTTCGTCTTTAAGTAAGTATTAACCTTAACTGTTTTTCATTCTAGGGCTGCTTGTGCTTCCACTTGTTCTGTCATTGCTTTCACCTTGAAATATCTCCAGTATCTGTTTGAGGAATGTGATGACTGTCTTGAAATTAATGAGACAAAATGATTGAAAATTTCTAAAGTGCCAAAACCAATGGACTTTCAGACCCCACTAATCTCAAGAGGCCAAACAGGATTCTCGAACGAGAAGACACATAAAATGTTTGTGGTGACCATCGGCAAAACCTGCTACATCACACTGGTCTTCTTACTAAGAGCCCACCTGCGATTCCAATTGGTGGAATTTAGTGAGCGGTCTAATTGTTCCACCCATGTTTAAGAAACATTCACTCATGGGTGTCTCTGGACATGTACATTACTGTATACATCTGGCTACATCTCACAGCAGACAATTTCCAAAAATGCTTACAGGGAGGGAAGCGCCGACATGTAACAACACGCAGTGATTGGCATAATAAAAGCAATTTGATATCAGATAATTAACTTCATGACGTATTTTGAAACTACTCAAAATTTGACAGAATTCCAGGTGAAAATTCCAATAGAAGATATCTGTAATTTTAACTAGTTAAAACTGGAATTAGCTGATGTGGTCTGTTACATTTGCACAAGTTCATTTCAAAATAACATGCAATATTTTTAATGTAAACACACTGAAGACATCTGTAAAATCAGTCACAGCTAGTCAAAATGGAATTACGGTTATCTGTGATGGAAAGCCCAACAGCAGTTCATAGGAGATTCTTTGACTAGTAAAACACTAAATTAGAGATACCGTCAAACTAAATTTAAATGAATCTAAATATAGCTGTAGATATTAACAACAGGAAAGACCTTCAAACACACTGCCATACATGTGCTCCCCTGCAGTCTCGATTTTACTAAAGGATTGGATGTTTCACTCAAAGCTCCATAACAATGTGTGTGATACCAGCCAATAAAAGACACATTTTGTTCAATTTCTCGTGTGTTTTACAGAAAATGCCGCTACTGATTTGTGGGGACGGGTACATGTTTTCATTCTTTTAGTCCTGCTAACTACCAGGATTTAGTGTTAAAGTCAAGGCCTGCTATTCATGTTAGCTGTGCAAACATCTTTGATGGGTGGTTTGAAGTTGCAAAAGCAACCAGCCAGCTTTTCATAAATTATGCGTTAAAACTTCAGACTGACCACAGGCTGACAATTATCTGCGACTCCATCACCGCCACACATGCATTTTCATTACAGACAAATACTGCAAACCTGGAAGCTACGCAGTACTTGTCCAATGGTTCTTAAACTTGCCACCTTTGTTATGGACATGAAACGATTTAAAACAATCATAAATACAGGCAGACCCATCAAAGCAGCCATCACCACTGCATACATAAACATTTGTGCGACACACCATTATATTACATATCGCATTGTTTATTGATGATTGCAACTTCTACCCACACACGTCCACATAAATGAAATCTGACAACAGGTACAGAGCTTGAAAAAAAAAAAAAAAAAAGGTAACAACTCTGCAATGCTGTATTTTTAAGATTTTATACGGTAATATTTTAACAGACTTCACCACACAAAACCTTTATGGAAAGGTTTCATGCATAAACACTGTTCAGATTAATAAGGCGTGTTATTTCATTATGGTATGGCACTCCTTGAGACTTTCTAAACTACAGACAGCAATATATGCTTTAAACATGGATTGTAAGCTACATTGACAGCATGTGAATTTTCAAAAGACATATAATTTTTTAACAAAAAAATGTATAAAAGTATTACCACGTAAGACTTCAATTTGGATTTTGTCCGAAAAGCAACATACTTGTCACCAAGAACTCGGAGTACTGAGATAACAAACCTTTTGATTTCTTGCTCCAGCTTGTCGGCTTGTTTCTTACTGGAGGCCAGTTGTCCTTCCAAGCAGTTCATCTGCTGCTCTTTCATTTGCAGCTCATGGCTGATTTTCTGCCGGGACTTTTCGAGGCTGTCACATGACTCCACCAGACTCTGGTTCTCCCTTTTTAAAGCCACAGCTTCAGACTTTTCATTTTCCACCTGGAAGAAAATCCTGTTTAAGTAACTAAAAACTTGTCATGGCAATGTCATTTTCATTGAGTACAATTTGGTGAAATTCATACAAATAAAATATCGACACGAACAATCAAAACAGGACAACATAGTCAGCAACCCCAAACACAACTAATTCTCTACTACAGTATCGATAAATGCAAAGGCCTAACCTCCACCGTATCGAGTGATCCTGACTAAGTCACTTAACCTGCCCGAGTTTTAACTGAAAAATTTATATAAACCATTAAGGTATTTACCTGAACTTGTTAAGGGTCTTGGGATGGCATTTGCCATTACAAAGGTGTCATTTATGAATTTGCTTACCTACACCTAAAGCCAGAAATGCAAACTACCTTGAGATTCTGGTTCATGTCTTGTAGCTACTGCTGAAAGATATTTTATTCAGTGTTGAAAAAAATAATTTCTGGCAGGTCACTTAGTATGACGTGACAAGGGCAGCGGTCGTGGCATCCGAAAGTCCGAGGAAACTGAATTCAATGTCTGCCACTGCTGGCTGCTGTTTGGAATAAAACGTTAATGTGTGATTCTAAATTGCCTCATCCCCAGGGCCGGATTAAGACCCTTAGATGCCCTAAGCACCAAGTAATTTTGGTGCCCTCTTACACTAGTAATTCAAAATATTAAAATAATAACAAATTAGAAAATAACATTTTAATTTATTTTTGAAAATTCAAAATTAAACAACACATACTTATAGTAAGAAGTAAAATATTTATTTTTAACTTAATAATTTTCTCCTACTTTTTTCCTTGCAAACTCTTTGATTAGATCTTCATAATCAATCTTACGTAACACATCTGCTTCTATACAGAATAGAGATAAGGCACCCAGCCTGCCTTGATGCATAGTTGTTCTGAGGGGATTTTTAATATACTTCAACTGAGAAAATTAGCACTCCGCTGAGCAGTTTGTGACCATTAATGTTAAAAATATACGAAAGGCAATATCTACATTTGGAAAAGCACTCTCAAAATTGTCTTCTAAAATTATTTTATAAAGTTCTGCATGACTGAATCTTGTTTTTACATTTTCTGTTGCACTGAACTTACGGTGCACATACAGTACAGGCCAAAAGTCTGGACACCCCTCCTCATTCAATGTATTTTCTTTATTTTCATGACCATTTCCAGCACTCCATCACTCTCCTTCTTGGTCAAATAGCCCTTACAGAGCCTGGAGGTGTGTTTGGGGTCATTGTCCTGTTGAAAAATAAATGATCGTCCAACTAACCTGACTTCTGCACAACACAACTGCTGGTCCCAACCCCATTGATAAAGCAAGAAGCTCCACTAAATAACCCTGATAAGGCACACCTGTGAAGTGAAAACCATTTCAGGTGACTTCCTGTTGAAGCTCATCGAGAGAATGCCAAGAGTGTGCAAAGCAGCAATCAGAGTTTTGAAGAAACTCGAATATAAAACAGGTTTTCAGTTATTTCACCTTTTTTTGTTAAGTACATAACTCCACATGTGTTCATTCAGAGTTTTGATGCCTTCAGTCATGAAAATAAAGAAAACACATTGAATTGTCCAAACGTTTGACCTGTACTGTATAAATGAAACTGCTTAAGTTCAGCTGAGAAAATCCTGTTGAAGTCCTCTGGGTGAGCAGTACTTCGAATACCTTTCAATGTTAGTAGATGATGAAGTGACATAACATGGCAGATCACTTAGAAAAGAATATTTCTCAGCTATTTCTGTGTATTTCTCTCCTCTCCTTTTCATCTCAGTTTCAAGTTTGCCAACAATTAAGCAAAAGGTGCTGATATGAAATGTATCTCTGGACTACAAATTATCCAATCTCCTGCTAAAACCTGTAGAAATTGACTTTAACCCCAAAATTGATTTAAAAATTTATTTTTTGCAGTACTGCTTTTCGATAAAGATTTGATTGCGTTTTTATTATTACTTGAAGAGAAAATGGCATCCGAATATTTACAAATTTTAACGTTTGGAGTCGATTTTAAAGGTTTTTTTTGAAATGTATGTTTTTCATTTTGACATGAAAACCATAGATTTACCTTTTTGATTATTTATTAATGGCTTTTGTGTCAATTTAGCAAATCTATTTACACGTATTCTTAGTACAAGACTTGGAGAATACTTTGTGAACATTTTGTTAATAAATCTTTATTAGTAAAAAAGTTAAACAATTTTAACCAATAGTAATCGGCTGTACGATTTTCACTTTTACATAATGTAAATGAATTTAAAAATATCCAAGAATAGAATTAAATAGACTTACCAGAATATTTTTTCTTCAAACTGGGACGATTTTTTGTTTTTGCTTAAAACAGAAAATAATGCTTTCTACGCACTAGAAATTTATTTAAGTTAAATAACAGATAATTCACAAAACACAACAATTATGTGATAATTTTTAATCAACTATTATTTAAAAATATAAAAACATAGTGTTTTGAATCGAATAATGTTCACAATATTTTGACATAACATGACGTTTAAGGGAATCACCATGAAACAGGAATTCACCATCATAGATGGCACCAGTATGCAGAACGCACTGTGTAAGGCGCTATCTATGAACAGTGACGGCATAGGGAGGTACAGGGAGGCATTATTTATTTTTCATTAAATTTTGAAAATGGCTATACATTTAATTAATTTAATGATTTATGTGAAAAATTTGGCCATGAAAAATTTTTGTGGTGCCCGCTTTACCCTTGATACCCTAAGCATGTGCTTACTTTGCTTATATGGTTAATCCAGCACTGCTCATTCCCAGGAACACTTGTGCTTGACCTAGTGTGCCTTTTCTCACTTTATCAACTTCATTTTTATTAAAATTTTATTTGAAGTCATCATCCACTGTAGGCCATTACGTGCCCTCCCAACCAGCTTAATCATTCATTCATTATACCCTTTCATCAGCTTCTCGGAGTACAAGCTGCACGAGATCCTACCATCACAATTGATTATGAATTCTGCTTGCCTCTTATTTTGTCTTTGGCTTATTCTAACTAAAAACTCTATATACATTTTTTCAATATTGCTTACAAAAAATGTTCACTTATCCACATTTGAAGTTTTAATAACCTTATGTTTTTGCTTTTGAAAAGCAGCTTCCAGTGACTCCAACTGAAACTGCCTCTGCTGTCTCTCCTTCTTTAGTTTGTCCAGTTGTCCCTCGATGTCCTGGATCTTCTGGAGGGCCCTGGTGGGAAGCCCTTCTTTCCACTCCTCAACCGCCCAACTCATTGTGCAGCCAGGGGCTTAAGTGAACCCTGAAATATAATAACAATCAATGTTATAATGAAACTAACATAACATGACGTGTTCAAGGCAGATTAATCCTGTTTAGACTTGTGAGTCCCCACTGCCAATTCATTAGTGAAACTTGGTGTCCATACATGACAGGGAATCCAAGTGGGGCTGTGGTAGATTTACACCACGCTCAACTTTCATCCACTTTGTACACCATGTTAATATTAATTTATTAGGATTAAGAGAGCCTCGTAGCTAGTACTCCAGGTGTATTATCTAGGCTGAGTCTGGCTGTTTAGCCAAGGTTCATAATTATTCATAAATAATTTAGATGTGGCTGGCCTCAGACAAAGTCTTATGAAAAGTTGATATCAAGCTGTCAACATCCAAAAACAGAATTCATTACGCATAACAAAATGCAGCACAAGATAATAAAACTAAATAACAAAACTATACCAATGCGGAAGGATGAATACGATCTGTCCACACTTGTGGGCCTAGGAAAGAAGCCGACTAGCGAGCTCTCAACTGAGAACGACCTGAACGAGTCGCCTGTCCTTAAGAACGCAATGGAAGGGGAGAATGAAAAATATTACTTTTCAAAATTAGAGTGGCGCATCAGTATTTAGTAAATTCGTCAGCAATCGTTTGAGATAAATAGCTGATGGAGTTCAACTGACGTACATAAAAATAACAAAAAAAGAACAATGCACGCATTAGGATACTCGTTATCGTACAGTCACAATAACGCGAGTTATAATCCTCGAATTCGCGATTATCAATGTAAATATCACAGGCTCATGTTCACAAAGCAAACCCTGGCAACGTAAAACAAACAATATAACATTTTACTCACTGAAACAGCTGCTTGAAAACGGCCTTTAATTACTGCCAACGCGCCTCATCCCCATGCGTTATTTTATGTTTTTCAAAATGTACGCGCTGCGCGCAATAGCAGTAGGCCACGCCCTCCAACAACATGACGCAAGACTATGAGGTATGATTGGTAGTAAAAGCGTTGCGTCTACTTGGAGCTACTTATGATTGGCTATTAGTTGAAAACATCCGCCAGTTCTTCCCGGTTTGAGAGCTGATTGGATGTTTTAAAAATAGGTCCCGCCTTAATGTTAGGAGCTCTCTGTTTGTGATTAATCGATCCTGTGTCATTTCTACGGATGGTGTGGGCAGCGTTGCACGTACCTGTTAGAGGTAGTCACGTGTACATTGTAGAGCTGATAAAAATAAAAACACATTCGTGAGTAAGTGGACTCTTTGTTGGCGTAGCACTCTCTGCTCACGTATCCTTCTGCCCCGCGACAGGCTGAGTTCCTCGCGACTCAGATGGGGCACATCGGGTTTATGTTATTAATTTATGATTTATTACTTGTTATTTCCGTTGCTATGTTTTTTGATAAGGTGTGCATCACCGCTGACATCGGCGTGGTGCGCAATACTTGTTTATGATTTGCTGCGTTACTATTTCCGGTTTAGTCAAAATTGAGTTTGGGGATTTAATGCGAATGGAAAGGCCCGATAAACGGATTGCTGTATTTTTTTATAACTCGGAGAGATTTTACACTGTTACTATTATTTTGAGAAATTAGGTCTGTTTATCCGGTTTCCAGTACTAGCTGCCTATGGCGGAAAGTAAAAAGGTGTAAAGCTAAAGGGGGGGTCCGTGTTTTCTGTCATATGTGCTGTCGGGTTCAGTCAGCGGTTACCACAACGCGGCAGCACACAGCAGAGTCTCGGGTTGGGTCCATATGTGGTCTTCGGCCAGCCCCCAAAACTGCATATATGGGAGCATCGGCTTCTTCTATAAACATCAGATCTTAATTTAAACAGCAACATTTCTTACTGTCACATGTTTTTATACACAGAATGTGCTCAGAGTGCTTTATGAACAGTTAGGTAAGTGAGTATTAAAAAGAAATCGGCGGTGGTCTCTCCTAGACCTTCTTGTATACTTAGGTATGGGGTTGGATATTTGAGGAGTAAACCGCAAGACAATGATTATATTTTTATAGTATTTATATTAAAGAGCGGGCTGCACGGTGGCGCAGTGGGTAGCGCTGCTGCCTCGCAGTTAGGAGACTTGGGGTCGCTTCCCGGGTCCTCCCTGCGTGGAGTTTGCATGTTCTCCCCGTGTCTGCTGCGTCGGTTTCCTCCCACAGTCCAAAGACATGCAGGTTAGGTGCATTAACGATCCTAAATTGTCCCATGTAAGTGCGCGCCCTGCCCGGGGTTTGTTTCCTGCCTTGCGCCCTGTGTTGGCTGGGATTGGCTCTAGCAGACCCCCGTGCACCTGTAGTTAGGATGTAGCTGGTTGGATGTTAAAGAGCCATCAACAACAAATTAATAATATATTGAACAATTATTATAAAAGTAAAGTTGAATAAATCGGACTCAGCAATACGTGAATAAACGGTAAAGTACCACTTCCGGTTAGCGGAAATAGCTGAAAAGTTGATAGAAATCAATGTTTTGTGCTCAATACGTGTATGCAAAATTTGGTTGGCCTACGTGAAAGCGTGCTCAAGTGATGGTGTTTACACACACACAGACACAATTACAGAAATGGTATTTACTAAAACATCAAGATTCAGCAAAATGTTGGAAATGGAATTTTGGAGGATTCCAATACTTTCCCTATACTTCGTATGTGAGAAAGTAAAAATAAAGCAATATGTGCTTACATAACTTAAATATATAATTAGTTGAAAAGTAAAGTGCTTACATATAATATTGTGTTCTAGGTCTGTAAAGATGAATGTAATGGTAAGGTCAGATGGCCAGGAGGACTGCTGCTGCCTCGCAGTAAGGAGATTAAGGGTCCTCCCTGCATGGAGAGCGCTTTGAGTACCGAGAAAAGTGCCCTATAAATGGAATGAATTATTAATACAAAAAAACAAACTTGTTAAGCTGGAGGAAGAAAACAATCTGCAGGGATCCAGGGCCAAAAAAACCATCCAGCCACCCTCCACTGTGCAGTCCCCCTACCATAAACGTTCCTTCATTCCAAAGTCATTCCTCATTGTTTCCAGGGCTTGTCCCTGAGGATTTAACACAGTGGGGGCTCCTGCCTTCATTGGATCATCGCAGGTGGCTGCACAGCACCTCAGTCAGGCGCTGGCGGCTTCCGGAACACAACGTTGACGGTTTCATTGTGCACATTCACGTCACTTGACTGCAGTCAGAGGAACCGTTTGAAGGCTTTCACCATGGCTGCCAAGACAAGCTAACCTCGAGCCCCTTGAAAGTCCGTGGTATTCAGCGACACGGAGATTAGCAAGTGATAGGTGGAAAAGGCAGACCCAGATTGGCCCACCTGGTATCCCTTTCTCTGGATTTAAAGTTCCTAACACCCCCTTGGCAGGTGTGCTTACAAGTCTCAGTAGATGGGTGGTCCTGATTACATACGTGTGGGTACTTTTTCTCATTTTGAGTCAAACCTGTAAGCACAGGCAAGTGCATGAGGTGAAGCGACCCGTTAGGTCAGTGGGACACACCGCTGCCATGCCCGCGTGCTATAGGAGTGTTTCAATGGGGGATTTCATGTGAACGCCCTTTAAAGTGGGAGCTCCTAGTGGGACACTTCAGGGACATCAATGCTACCAAACTATCCGAGTTGTGACCGTTTTATATAAAGTGACTTCAGTAAATATTCAGCTCCCCTTTTCTTAAATTCTGTTACATTGCAGCCTTAACGTCATTTCAGTTTGTTTTTTCCCACCTCATTCAACACTCAGCACCCCAGAATAACGACACAAAAGTAGGATTGTAGAAATACACGTAAAACTTCAAAACCGAAATATCCCATTGACACAAATATTCAGACCCTTTGGGGGCGACTCCAGCCAGGACAGCCCATCTTTTAAACGGCCGTCACTTGTGAGACTAAAGAGCGAGATTAAGTGGAAGGTGTGAATGGTGCTGGCAGCTTGCTTTTCGGAGTAAGGGCTGCTAAAGGGAATAACGGTTTGGATTTTTACAAACACAAGATGGTGCTGTTGCTTCATTTCAAAAAGTGTTGTGAAGGAGAATTTTAAAGAGTTTCATAAAATGGTGAATTAAGAAAACGGAATGTCTTCTTACCTCCAGTGCGTTGTGAGGGTGGAACCGTGTAGATGACCTGGCCAGCAGGCCTTGCCAGCAGGCCTTGATAACCAACGGTCAGAGAGAGAATGACAGTACCTCCTTTACGTGGAGGGACATCACAGCGGGGCTGGCATCCTAATAGCCACTGAGTGACACCTGGGATGAACTGGGAAGGATGGCACAGTGGGTGGCTGCCTGCTGTGGGCAGATTGTCCTCCTGTACACTGGGTGGCAGCATCCCGTCTGGCAAGCCCCATTATGGACGCCTGCAAGGCAACGTGGGAGTTGTGGTCCCTGTCAGGTTTTGTGGGGGCTGCTGGTAGTGATGATACAAAGACCACCTGACCCAGAGGTGCTTCTGGAGGTAGAGGAATAAACACTTGAAGAGTTAAAGAGAGCCCACCACTCGGCTCAGGAAGTCCAAGTCGGGAGAGCAGCTGGACAGCACTTGGCTGGGTTCGAGTCGAGACAAGAAGTGGACTGTGTTGTGTACTGCAAGGTTTTATCTACCAGTAAAGTGAACCTTTGGGCGAACCCGGGACAGGCCTTGCGTAGTTGTGCCTGTAAGGGGTCTGGGGGGCTGGTACACCCCCAAGTGTGAATACTTCAGATAACTGATGGCTCATGGTAGTGAGGTGAGCTCTGTTAACGGTGCTATGTTAAATATTGACTTTTCAAGGGGACTCGGTTTTCCTTTGTATGGCGCCTCAGAAGGATGATTTGTGGAAGTAAAGACCCTTCAGAAGTTAGGTAAGCACCTGTCATAAAACGTGGTGAATGTAAAGCGCTGGCATCCATCCAGCTGTCTATATTTTTCACTCATTTACTAAATTGAGTGCCAGAACCTATCCTGGCATCAGTAGGTGTACTGGTAGGTTGAGAACCAAAGCAGGCTCAGGGCCGTAGCTGTGTTCATTCAGACTCGGTCAGCAGCCCGACACGTCCAGGAGATACGAGAAATGTGCAGACTTTCACCCCGGCCATCGGGCCGATCAGACTTTGCCTCCTCCAGGGTTGGTTCACTCGTCCTTATCCCAGTGTTTTGTGTTTTTACCTAAATGATGTCCTGACATTTAGTCACCTGACCACATCTTGGGGCTCCTCATGCCACCTCACTTGAAC